>NC_056732.1:1045726251-1045805091 GCF_019279795.1 Protopterus annectens
TGAAATGGTGTCAGTGAAATGAAAGTCAGTGAATTGAAATGAACCCATATATATATATATATATATATATATATATATATATATACACACACACACACACACACACACACCTTATATCCCCCAAAGTGGGAGGGGGTAAATAGCGTAAACATTAAAAATATTTACAGGTCGATTACATCATCCAAAAATGTTTAAGCAAACCAAGCCAGATTTACTTCTAAAGTGGAACCTTTTTTTTTGTTCCATACTAACAGCTCACCCTTTCAGAGTAAGTTGTTTCTGTTGTCGGCATTATATTAAATAACTGTTAGAGGAAAATTTGAATATTTTGTTTAAAAATCTCAGAATGTTTGCTTTTTTTCATGTTTTTTTCCATAGGACAAAACTACCCAACTTGGGAATATCCTATGTAAAGAGAGGTTACTTGCATGCATTAACTCCAGATACCTCAACCACAGTCAACGTGAATTCACCGTTAAACTGCTACAGCACAGATCAATGAGACTTGTTACATGACATGTTTGTTGATAGGCTGTGTCATTTGACTACCAGCAGGGGAACTATGTATACGGCATCTGGCTAAGAAAAGAAAAATGAAGGTAATGGAATGGTCATGAGACTGAAATTTCATTTTTGTAGAATATGGTTTAGGTAGATGAATACTGTATTACACAAGTAGATAAGGCTGCCACTTGTTACGTTACCAGTAGGACACTCATGGGTTGAAATGAACAATCCAATTGCCAGATGTATAAAGTAATGGAACTACAAAAATCCTCCTTTGCTGATCATGATGAATCGATGTGGAAAAGCTGCAATTATCTCCGGCTTTTCCAAAGCAGTTTGGTTATGTCACCAATCTGGACCTGCAGGCAAAGCTAATCCCTGTTCAGTTCAGCTCTTTTAACCCATGCAGCAATTGGGTGCAATTCATGAGGGTGTGAGGACTGGGCAGGAAGAGCCCTACAAAGCCAGCAGCTGCAAAAGTTTTTTCATTAGCGCTTCTACAGCCAGTAATCAAAAGAAGTCAGAGATCTGCCTTTTTTTTTTTTTTACTCAAGGATCCAGTCAGCCAGCCAGCAAGGAAGGAAGCTTGTCACTCAACCCAGCAAAGACGGAGTGTAGTGGTAAGTTACAGGTAGTATTTTTATGGCTCTAACTTTTTAAAAGTGGGAATATTTTGCTTTATTTTAATATTCATTTTTTTAATGTTCAGAAATAAATGGGGTGCACTGTACAGTATTTGGATTGGTTATGGTTGTTTTGGGATTTGCAAGTTATTTTTTTAAAGATGTAAAAACATGTACAATTATCTTTACTTTTTAGTGGGTTGTCATATCTTATTATTTGAATCTATAGTGATTGTGGTTGTTTTGGGATGATTTGGAAGCAGTAGTATTTTTGGGTGAATGTGTGTGTGTATTTATTTTTCTTCCCAGTAGGTGAATGTTCAAGGATAAATGTAGTGCATTTGATATATTACTAATAGATGTTATTTCTTTAATAGAGTTTGTGTTTACAGATGGAAATGTTTCAGGACAGTCTGCACTTTGAGTGGAAATGTGTGCATTTTATTTTTTTAATTTGGTCTTCAAGAAGTTAAGATGCACTGCTTTGGATATATATATTTTTTACAGTGGCTGTTTAGTGATGACTTTCAATAACTACTTTTAAAAGTAAAAATGTGTTGTTTGTTTGTAAGGGGGGGCATGTTCGGAAGTAAATGCAGTGCATTTGGCATTCTAATAACCGATACTGTGCTTCTTTCAAGATAGTTTGCCTTTACAAGAGAAACTGTTTTGGGATAGTTTGCTTTTACTGGTGAAGTTGTGTGCGTATACTTTACTCATTCATCTGTTTTTAATGCCGTCCTCAGAACTGAACTGTAATGGTTTGGGTACAGTGCTAATTGACTGCATTGTGGCTATCCTGGTGTCGATCTTTTTTTCTTTGTTGTGCAAGGTAAGCCATTATTATAACATTAATACTTTAAAAATGTTTTTCTCACCCTGCTTAGATGTGGAGTGTACCGTTCACCACACACATCTGCTTTCTCAGTTTTGTTCTATCGGCAAAGTCATCTCATTGATGTGGTCATCGGTTAACTGAGCTTTCATCCATCTGACATGGACCCATATATATATATATATATATATATATATATATATATATATATATGTATATATATATATATATATATATATACACACAGATAAACACACACACAATTCCAATTAAGTTTTAGTATAGCTGTGTTTCTGTCAACCGCTCATTTTTTGGAAATTAAACCAAGCTGTGGTACATGGTGAGAAAGTACAGGTGTGTACACTTACCATAAATGTAGATGTTCGACTATATTCACTGTTGCAATCATCACACTTGGGTTATCTGCCTGCAGGTAGCCCTCAGTCGGCCCGAATACCAGAGACTTAGTATTTCTGCATCAGTTGCTGTTGCTCCAGGACTGACGTCAGGTCGTCAGGGGTATAAAAACAGGCAGCGACACCATTACATTAGTTTTTCTTGTCCCAAATGTCAGGAGCTCCCCAATACGGAGCTAAGCTATGGTGGGAATATCACCACCACTAAAAAAAAAAAAAAAAAATACCAATACCCCTGTAAGGGGAGAGTAATATACGCAGAGAGGAGAGAGAGAGAAAGGGGCTGGAGGTCAGGAAACCAGGACTGCAACAGTGAATACACTCGAACATCTACATTTATGGTAAGTGTACACAACTGTATTATGTTCTTCGTGTTTCACTGTTGCAGTCATCATACTTGGGTTGATTCCCAAAGCTGAAGAAAAGGTGGAGGCAGTGAAGAAGAGTTTGGGCTGGCTAGTATACCCTGCAGGACTGCTGCTGCAAAACCTGCCCTGGATTTGGAAAATATAGGCAGGTGGTAATGCTTGGTGAATGTGTACAGAACTCCAGGTAGCAGCTTCCAGAATGTCCCTGGTAGGGACTCCCCTGAAGAATGCTGTAGAGGTAGAATTTGCCCTAGTGGAATGTGTTTTAACCCCCTGAGGGGTATGTTTCCCATGGTGTTTGTAGCAGAAATAGGTACAGTGTGCTATCCATTTGGAAATTGTCTGTTTTGAAATGGCCCTGCCCTCTGCCCCTGGTGCAAAACTGGTCAGATTTCCTGAAGGGCTTAGTCCTATCCAGGTAGAATCTGAGTTGTCTGTGCACGTCTAAGGAGTGCAAGATCCTTTCCCCTTTATTTTGAGGATTAGGAAAGAATGTTGGCAAATGGATAGATTGAATGAGAGCCAAAGTTGACACCACTTTAGGCATAAAGGAAGGATAAGTCCTGAGACAGACCCTGTCAGCATGAAAAATAATGAAGGGTTCCACAGCCATGAGTGCTTGTAGCTCAGACACTCTTCTAGCTGAAGTGATGGCTAGAAGCAAGGTTGTTTTCCAAGAGAGGAATTTTTACTCTGATGATACTGCAGGCTCAAAGAGGGGTAGCATGGACTTTTCCAGTATAAAGTTAAGGTCCCAAGCAGGGGTGGGTGCTCTCCATGGTGGCCTTAAGTTGTTTGCCCCTCTCAGGAACTGTTTGATTACAGGGTGAGAGAAGAGAGGTGGCTCAGTGTTGTAATGAGCTAAAATGGCAGAGGCATGGATCGTAATGGAGGAAAAGGATAAACCTCTGTGGAGTAGATCTGCTAGGTAATCCAGGATTAGAGGTAGGGAGAGAGTGCTGTGTCCTCTCCTTTAGATTGAATCCAGGAGCAATACCTTTTCCACTTATCTACACAGGATTTCCTTGTACTGCACCTTCTCGCTTCCAGAATGACATCCAGCACCTGCTTGTTTCAGCTGGTCACTGGGGAGAATTCAGGGAATAAGCCAGGCTGCAAGATTCAGGTTTTGCAGTTGCGGATGCAAGATCTGTCTCCCCTGTTGAGTGAGGAGGGTCGGGCTTTGGGGTAGGTGCCAGGGTGGCACCGGTGACAGGCTGCGCAGTAGTGGGTACCAGTGCTGGTGTGGACAGTCTGGGGCAATCAGGATTGTCCTTGGTCTGTCCGGTCTTATCTTGGGCAATAATCTTGGGAGAAGGGGCAGAGGGGGAAATACATAGATCGAGAGGTATACCCACTGGAAGGATAGGAAATCCACTTTCCAGGCCGTACTGTGAGGTGTCCTGGTGCAGAATTTGCTGAGCTGGTGATTTGTAGAGGGAAGCAAGGAGGTCCACCTCTGGGGTCCCCCATTTCTGAGTCAGAAGGCTGAAGGTGCTGGGCTCTAATTGTCACTTGTGTGAGTTTAGGAGATTTCTGCACAAGTCATCTGCCAGTGAGTTTAGTTTGCCTGGCAGGAACTGAGCTTGCAGATGGACCAGCATGTCCAGGGCTGTGTCCCGCAGGGACATGGCTAGCCTGCAGAGTGGGTAAGAGTGGGTTCCCTCCTGCTTGCTGATGTACCACATAACTGTGGTGTTTCTGTTTTTATTAGCAGGGGTCATGGTGAGAGTAGGGATCTGAAAGCTGATAGAGCATGCTGGACAGCTATCATCTCTTTTTGGTTGATGTGCAGATGAATTTGACTTGGGCTCCAGTGGCCCTGAATGCACTTGTCATCCAGGTGTGCCCCCCAGGCATAGTCTGATGCATCTGTGGTTAGTGTCTGGGTGGCGTGGGGTTGAGTAAAGGGAAGTCTCTTGTTGTGGTTGCATGCTGCTGCCCACCAAAAAAACACTGTCCTTAGACAACGTACGATAGGAATGACGTGTCCAGGTCCTGAGAATGTTGGCACCAAAGACTTAAGTACCACTGCAGTTTCCTCATATGCAGTCTGGCATACGGAATTAGTAGAATGCAAGAGGCCATGAACCCTAGGGCCTGCAGGATATTCCTTGTGGGTTCTGGTGGCCATTTGAGTGAAGTAGGCTGTCAGAGAGGCTTGTTTCTCTGGAGTAAGGAATGCCATCTTGGATGCTGTGTCTAAGCTTGCGCCCAGGAATACAATCTTTTGACTGGGGACTAGTTTTGATTTCTTTTCATTGACAGTGCACCCCAGGAAGGTTAGAAGGTTCTTTACAAATGTCAGGTGCTGCAACAGCATTTCCTGACTGTCTGCCCGAATCAGGCAGTCATCCAAGTACGGGTAAATTTGAATTTTTCTCTGTCTGCAGTAGGCAATGGCTGGAGCCAGGCATTTTGTGAATACTCTGGGAGCAGTGGATAAGCCAAAGGGAAGTGCAGAGAACTTATAATGCATAAATCCTGCCCTGAAGTGTAGGTATTTCCTGCATGAGTCTCCGATAGGGATGTGCAGATAGGCTTCTTTTAGGTCTAGGGTGGCTAACCAGACATCTTTGGCCAGCACAGGAAGCAGCTGCTGAAGGATGAGCATTTTGAATTTTGTTACCTCCAGGAAGGTGGTTAGAATGGAGAGATTTAGGACTGGGCGCCAAGTGCCCTCTTTTCTGGGTACCAGGAAAAGTCTGGAATAGAACCCTTGACCTATCTGTTCTGCAGAAACAGGTTGAATTGCCCTTATGGAGAGCAGAGATTGAACTAGGTTTTGTGGCTCAGCCCACTGGTTTGGAGGTAGATCTGGGAACCCTTTTGGGGTTGGCAGGGAGTGGAAGTAAAATCTATACCCCTGGGATACAATGTTGAGGACCCATCGGTCTTTGGTGATGGAAGTCCAGTTTTTTGCATGATAGGCAAGCGTTCCTCCTAGGGGCACAAGCAGTTGGGCAGAGGTGAGGAGAACAGTTGATTAGTCATTGTGAACTCTTTCCATAAGGGGGTGGTTTAGGACTCCCTGTTTTTGAAGTGGAGGCACTCCATTGCTTAGATCTCTGCATACCCTGAGACTGTAGTCTGGGGGGTCTGTTTTCCCTGGGTCTAGTTTGAGATGGCCTTGACGGGGTTGGAAAGAACCAATGTTTCGAGGGGCAATGCCTACTGAATCTAGTAGGCTGTACTTGCAAGAATTCTTTGACTGCATAGATTTAGCTTTTTCTTCCATCTTTTTAAGAACCTCTTCAGCTTTGGTGCCAAACAGATTATCCTTGTTCAAAGGGGCGTCTAGTAATTTTGATTTGACATGGTCTGGCAAGGTCTGCTCCTTAAGCCAAGCATGCTTTCTCAGTACAGAACCAGTGACTGCTGCCCTACAAGATGCTTCTTGGGCGTCAACATATTGCAAAGTATGCTTGCTGACTTGGCTTGCATAATGCATAAACTCCTGTAATTCTTTATTTTCTGTACAGTCTGTAAAGGCAGCTAATTTTTGCTTAATAAGTTCCATAATATGTTGCTAGTACTTCAGCATCTGAAACTGGTAATTCAATGCCCTAATGGCAAGAGATGCAGAGGTGTATAATTTTTTACCCAATCTGTCTAAAGCTCTGGAATCCCTGTCTGAAGGGGTGAGATTCTTAGCTGTAGTCACTTTAATACCTTTAGGCCCCTGGGAGATGATCTCAGGGTCAGCAGTAGGATTTATGAAAAGGAATTTGTGATAGTCAGGCAATCTGTAGTACCTGTCTGGTTTCCTAGGAGCAGGGGGGGTAAAGTATCAGGAGTTAGACTGGACTCCATAAAGACATTCACCACATCTAGAACTGGAGGAATTGCTAAAGGTCTACGTTGTGGCAAATCTAGAAATTCTCAGAGTCTCTTTTTGGACTGAGGATAGTCTTGGCATTCCAAGTGGAAATGCTCCCTTAAAGTATGCAAGGTTTCACTAAAAGAAAAATCCTTTGGAGGAGAAGCACAGGGTATGGATTCCTCTGCATCTGAATCATCATAATCAGATATCTCAGTCTCGTCAGACTCTTGGTCTGTTAAAGCTGTTGGAGACAGGTCTCTTTCTCTTAGCAGGGGAAGGCTGGCTTCCCTTAATCAGCATAATCAGATCTTCTGCCATTTTAAGCATTTAGTGTTGTGGCAAGGAAGCAGATGCTTTAGTTTGGCTCGTCGTTTTCTTAGGCGTAGCTCGTACACTTGGCCTTAGAAACTCTGTAGTTTTAGACAGAACTTAAGACGCAAAAGAAGTCGTCAGTTTGTGTCGAAAATCAGTAGTGCAAAGAACTTCCTCAAAAGCCGGTGCCTGTAAAGCAGCTCCAGACCCATCATAGGTAGAGACATCCGCAGGTTCTGTAGTCGATGAAAAGTCTTGTGGCATACCGGACTCCAGACGGGTCTTAGTAGCGGCCTGCAAATCCACTGAAGCGGGCATCAGGGGCTGCGAAAGCACCTCACTGAGTACCGGCGAACTGGCAACTTAACAGAAGTGTCGACGGCAGTTTTGGACCTGTGCTATGTTTTTTCGGAAGATCGGTAGTCAGATGGCTTACTGAAGCTACCGAAGCTATTTCGGAATACGGAGAACGACAGCAAAAGTATTTAGCAACAATAAGGGCCCGATGACGAATACAAGGCACAAAACCAACAGAGAGGTTCGTCATGGTCTGGGCCTAAACAGGTGATGCAGTAAGAATGGAAATTGGTGTGTGGTATTTGCTTTCCACAGGCGAGACAATTGTTAATTTTTTCTGACATCTGTTAGAGCAAGAAAAAAGGATCCCCAATGGGGTACTTAGCTTTAGAAGACTACAGGATGATTCAATTCGGAAACGAAAACTCAGGTAGCGGCCGACCGGCACTCGTGCAAACTGCTTCTGCTTCGGGCTTCTCGGCAAGAAAGACTGATGTAATGGCGTCGGCTGCCTGATTTTATACCCCTGACAGCCTGACGTCAGTCCTGGAGAGACAGCAATCGACGCAGAAATACTAAGCCTCTGGTATTCGAGCAGACTGTGGGCTACCTGCAGGCAGACAACCAAAGTATGATGACTGCAACAGTGAAACACGAAGAACATGGATAGTTAGCACATCTATTAGTTTGGAATGGGAGACCATATCAAAAGCTTTTGATAGGACTAGAAAGATGGCAGATACAAAGTTGTTGTTATTCATGTGATTGTTTACAGTATTACTGAAGGATAAGACTGCAGTAGTGGTACTATGCAATGGGTGAAACCCATGCTAAGTGTCTGAGAGAAAGTTATTTGTTAGTAAGAATTTCATGACCTGCAGATGAATACACCTTTCGAGTAGCTTAGAAAGAGATGAAAGAATAACAATTGGATGATAGTTTGTCAGTTCTGTGGAAGGTACCCCTTTACGAAATGGGATTACATGGGAGATTTTCCACAGTCGAGGAACCTTGTTTTCGAGAATGGATCTATTTATTTATTTGACATTTGTTAACTGGGCTAAGTCCAACTGAGATAGTGCCCTTTTTCAGTGGAGGCCCGGGGAGAAAAGCTACAGGGAAGGCTATAGAGTCAGCTGAAATTTTGAGGTATTCACTGGGTAAGTTATCTACAGCAAGTGTAGTAGGTTTTAGTTTCTGGATAGTTGGGTATTAGTTGGGTATTTTTTTTATAGTGGCTATAGGAACTGGGGAGAAAGAGAACGAGGCATTGTTAATTGTAGACTTGCTTTGTTTGGTATCAGGAGTAGGGGTTTGCGGCTTGGAAAGGGCAATTATACATTCAATAAAATGTTTGTTAAAAATGGTAGCTATGTTATCAGAATTGTTGTGGATGTTTGGGATTGGTGTAATAGATTTTCCTGGGTGAAAGATTGAGTTTATAGCACACCAGAGTTTTTGAGGGTTTTTTGAATGTTATGATAGAAATTTATTTTATCCTGTTTTATTTGTTTTTTTTGCCTTATTTCCCAAGTTCCTGATACTGTTGTTTAGAAACTACAGTGTTCGTCTTATGCCATAGTTCCCAGGTTTTCTCTCTAGTTTTCAGAAGGACCCTAGCGTCTCTGATTAGCCAGGGGGCATAGTTTGATTTTACTCTGATGGTTCCAACAGGGGCATGTGCATTTAATACATCTAAAAAGGATTTATTAAAGTGGTTCACTGTGTCATCTAGGTCAAGGTATTTGAGTGGAGTCCAATTGCACCTTTATTTAAACCTATATTTAAACTGACAGCAACTTGTGTGCATACTGTACTTTGCTAGGGCTCAAAATTTTCCAGAAAATTAAAAACTGTGCAACCTGAATGAAGGACATGTTCAGTTTTGACCTAGCCATCTTTGCTGGCACAGAAAGATGAAACCCTGCCATGACATAGGTGACCAGAGTTCGATTAGCAGATCAGACATTTGGTGCAGCTGGTATGGAGGAGAACAGAAATTATAAGACTTGCCTGCAAGTCTCTCTTCAACAGGACTCTCTCCTTTGTAGTTAATTAGCAATGAGGACTGAGGATCACACATTGGTGTTGTCTGCAAATGAGGAAGGACCATTTGATTACATATGGATGGAGGTGTGTCTATACACAAAGGTCTACTTGCATGACCATCTCTTATAAGCTGCAGACATGAACAGAGAAAGTTAAGGCTTAACAAGAAACCTCCAATCCCTAGTGCACAGGTGATAGTCGCCAAACTCTGCCTTGGCTCAGCTCTTGTCCCAAGGAAATTATTAGGGTATTTGCCACTGGGAACAAACTGGCATCACAATGGCCAGGGGGGAGGGCAGGGCTCTATAACTGGCAGAAGATAGGCCAAAAAATACTTTCAAGTCTTGACCTGATTGTTGGGATGAATTCAGAGAAGATGGTCTCCACTTCTCTTTTATGCAAATTTATTAAAGTTCTTCCTGCTTCTTCCAGGACAGTAATAATGCTTATTGCAGAAGACAAGAACTTGAAAATCGTTTATATATACTCATCATAAAGAAAGTACAGTTGTGTACACTTACCTTAAATGTAGATATTCAAGTGTTTTCACTGTTGCAGTCATCACATTTGGGTTATCCCTGCCAGGGTAGCCCTCAGCCAGCCCGAATACCAGAGACTTAGTATTTCTACGTCAGTTGCTGTCGCTTGAGGACTGACATCAGGTCATCAGTAATATAAAGAAAGGCAGCCAACACCATTACATCAGTTTTTCTAGCCCTAACCTGTCAAGAGCCCCCAAAGTAGGAGGCCAGGTTCTGGTGGAAGAAGCCCACATGTGGAAAATAAATAACAATATGTCCCTTGTAAGGAAAGGAGGACAACAAGGAAGAAAGGTAACACAAAAGGAGAAAGAGAAAACAGGGGGATGGTGGCAGGGAAACTAGGACTACAACAGTGAATACACTCGAACATCTACATTTATGGTAACTGTACACAACTGTACTATGTTCTTCGTGTTTCACTGTTGCAGTCATCACATTTGGGTTGATTCCCAAAGCTGAGGAAATGGGTGGAGGCAGTCAAGGAAGCTAGGGGATGGCTAGAATGCCCTGCAAGGCTGCAGAGGCAAACCCTGCCCTGGATTTGGAGAAGACAGGCAGGTGGTAATGCTTGGTAAAAGTGTGAACAGATGTCCAGGTGGCAGCCTCCAGGATGTCCCTGGTGGGGACTCCTCTGAGGAAAGCCGCAGAGGTGGAGGCGACTCTGGTGTAGTGTGTCCTGACCCCCTTGGGGGAGAGGCTTTCCATGCTGTTTGTAGCAGAAATGGATGCAGTGTGCTATCCATATTGAAATGGTTTGTTTGGTTGGCTTTGCCTTCTGCCCCGTAGCAAAACTAACCAGAAACTGATCGGACTTTCTGAAGAATTTAGTCCTGTCCAGATATAATCTGAGCTGTCTGTGCACATCTAGAGAGTGAAGAATCCTTCCCCCCTTGTTCTGGGGATTAGGAAAGAAGGTGGGTAAATTAATGGATTGGTTGAGAGCCACACAGGATACCACCTTGGGCATGAAGGATGGGTTAGTTCTGAGGGATACCCTGTCTGCATGGAAGATGATGAAGGGTTCCACAGCCATGAGTGATTGCAGTTCAGACACTTTTCTGGCTGAGGTGATGGCCAGAAGGAATGTTGTCTTCCAAGATATAGACTTTAGCTCTGAAGAAGAAGCTGGTTTGAAATGAGGCAGGGTGAGCTTTTCCAAGGCAAAGTTAAGGTCCCAAGCTGGTGCTGGTGCCCTTCTGGGGGGCCTTAAGTTGCTAGCCCCTCTGAGGAACTGTTTGATCAAAGGGTGTAAGAAAAGGGGCTGCTCAGTGGGTAAATGAGCAGAAATAGCAGAGGCAGGGATTTTTACAGAGGAGAAGGAGAGACCACTGTGTAGTAGATCAGCTAAGTAATCCAGGATGAAAGGGATGGAGGGCTGTGCTGTATTGGCCCCCTTAGCCTGGATCCAGGTGCAGAACCTTTTCCATTTATCTGGTGCTAGGATGTCTGTCTTCGCTGATAACATCCAGAACCGGTTTACTGAGGATGGCAAATTGGTTCGGGGTTAGGGAATAAGCCAAGTTGCCAAACTGAGTATCTGCAATTGGGAATGCATGAATTCTCCTTCCCTCTGGGTCAGGTGGTTTGGAATCTGAGGAAGATGCCATGGAGGCAGTGGGGACAGGCTGCGCAGCAAGGGGTACCAGTGTTGTTGGGGCCAGTCTGGAGCTATAAGAATGGCCCTTGGTTTTTCCTCCCTTATTTTGAGCAGTACCCTGGGGATGCGAGGAAGGGGAGGAAAGGCATAGACTGAGCGACTGACCCAGGGGAAGGACAGGGCATCCACTTTCCAAGCCATGCAATGATGCTCCCTGGTGCAAAATTTGCTGAGCTGATAGTTGGTGTGGGAGGCAAATAGGTCGACGTTCGGGGTTCCCCATTTCTGAGCTACTAGGGTGAAGGTACTTCTGGTGAGCTGCCACTTATGTGTGTCCAGAATGTTTTCGCTTAATTGGTCTGCCAGGGAGTTGAGAGAGCCTGGTAGGAATTGTGCTAACAGGTACAAGTTCCATGGAAGAGGCTGTGAGCCAAAGGGTCATGGCCAGCCTGCACAGAGGGTAGGAGTGAGTCCCTCCCTGCTTGTTGATGTACCACATCACAGTGGTGTTGTCTGTTTTGATCAGGAGAACCCCTGGAGAGAGAAGGGTTTTGAAAGCTATCAAGGCATGCTGCACAGCCAACATCTCTTTTTGATTGATGTGCAGGGGGATTTGCTCTGGGCTCCATTGGCCCTGTATGCATCTGCCATCCAGGTGTGCACCCCAAGCATAGTCTGAGGTGTCTGTGGTGAAGGTCTGGGTGGCGGGGGTGGGGTGGGGAGAAGGGCAGTCCCTTGTTGTGGGAGAATGATGTTGCCCACCAAAGAAATTCCTTTCTGAGGCAAGGAATTATAGGTAGAAGAATTTCCAGGTCTTGAGAGTGTTGACACCAAAGGCTCTTTAGGTACCATTGAAGTTTCCTCATATGCAGTCTGGCATATGAAATGAGCAGTATGCAAGATGCCATAAACCCCAGAGCTTACAGGATTCTTCCTTGCAAACAGCTCAGGCCTGGTGGCCAGTTGAGAGAAGTAGGCTGACAGGAAAATCTGTTTCTCTGGTGTAAGGTATGCCCATCTGGGATGCTGTGTCCAAACTTGCTCCCAGGAAGATTATCCTTTGGGAGGGAACCTATCTGGATTTCTTTTTGTTGATTGTGTACCCTAGGGATGTTAGTAGGGTCTTTACAAAGGCCAGGTGCTTGAGCAGCTTTTCCTGGCTGTCTGCCTGAATAAGGCAGTCATCTAAGTATGGGTAAATTTGAATACTTATTTGCCTGCAAAAGGTAATGGCCGGAGCCCGACATTTTATGAAAACTCTGGGAGCAGTAGATAAGCCAAAGGGAAACACACAGAACTGAAAGTGATGAGATCCTGCCCTGAAGCAGAGATATTTCCTGCATGATTCCCTGACAGGGATGTGCAGGTAGGCCTCTTTTAGATCTAGGGTGGCTAGCCAGGCATCCTTGGAAAGCATGGGTAACAACTGCTGGAGGGTGAGTATTTTGAATTTTGGGATCACCAGGCAGGTGTTTAGAATGGATAAATCGAGGAAGGGGCACCAGGTGCCCACTTTTCTGGGGACCAGAAAAGGTCTGGAATAGAAGCCTTGGCCTATCTGTTCTGCAGGAGCGTGTTCTACTGCCCTCATAGAGAGCAGGGAAGGATTTGCTTTCGAGTCTCTGCCCACTGATTTGGAGGTACATCTGGGAACCCTTTTGGGGTTGGAAGGGTGTGGAAGGAGAATTTGTAACCTTGAGACACAATGTTCAGAACCCACTGGTCCTTGGAATGGTGGTCCAAGTGCTTGAGTGAAAGGAGAGTTTTCCTCCTAGGGGTAAGTGAAGGTGGGCAGAGGGGAGGTTGGGAGGAGGTGAGTCACTGTGAGTTCTAACCATAAGGGGGTGGGTTAGAACTCCCTGGTTTTGAAGTGGAGGTAGTCCACTGCTTAGATCTCTGCATTCCCTGGGGTTGCTGTCTGGGAGGGCTGCTTCAACGGGGCCTAGGCTGGGCCTATTTACTCGGAGCAGGAAAAGACCAGTGTTTGGAGGGACAATGCCTGCTGAACCTAGGGGGCTGGACCTGTAAGAAATATTTAACTGTTTGCATAGATTTTGCTTTTTCTTCCATCTTTTTTAAGACCTCTTCTGCCTTACTGCCAAACTTGTGCAAGGGGGCATCCAACACTTTAGATTTGACATGGTCTGGCAGGGGTTGTTCCTTAAGCCATGCATGTGTTTTAATGCCAGATCCAGTGACTGCTGCCCTACAAGAAGCTTTTCGGGTGTCAAAACCACAGTGCAAAGTGTGTTTAGTTACTTGACTTACAGAATGCATTAAGTCTTGTAAATCTTTAGATTCCGCCCAAACAGGAAAGGAAGACATTTTTTGTTTAAGGAGCTCCAAGGTATGTTGCTGATATTTCAGCATATGGAACTGACAATTTAGTGCCCTGATAGGAAGAGCAGCTGAGGTGTATACTTTTTTACCCCATCTGTCCAATGCTCGGGAATCCCTGTCTGAGGGGGGTGGGATTCTTAGCAGAGGTTGCTTTAATCCCTTTTAGCCCTTGAGAAATGACCTCAGGGTCAGCTGTTGGATTTTTAAATAGATATTATTTGTGAGTCAGGGACTCTATAGTACCAGTCTGGTTTTCTGGGAGCAGGAGGTAGGGTGTCAGGAAGCTGGATTCAAGGAAAACATCATCCACAACATCCAGGATGGGGGGATGGTCCGTGTTGCGGAAGATCTAGGAATTCCCTGAGTCTCTTTTTGGACTGAGGGTAGTCCTGACTCTCCCACTGGAAATGCTCCCTTAAAGTATGCAGGATTTCCCCAAAGGAAACATCCTCTGGGGGAGAGGCTGATGGAATGTAGCCCTCTGCATCAGAATCCTTATAAGTGGAGAGGGGATGCATGTCTTCATAGTCAGATGCATCAGATTCATCGGACTCTTGTTCAGACAAAACTACAGGGGACAGATCTCTTTTCCTTTTTGAGGGGGTAGCTTAGCTTGGCTTCCCCTGATCAGCATGATAAGGTCTTCTGCCATTTTAAGCATTTCAGACTGAGGCAAGGTAGCAGGCGCCTGAGAGTGAGTCGTTGGTTTCTTGGGTGTGGCTCGAACCTTGGGGCTAAAAAACTTGGTTGTTTTTCAAAGAACGGAAGTCGCGAAAGAAGACATCAATTTGTGTCAAGATTCGGTAGTGCGAAGGACTTCCTTGGAAGCTGGTGCCTGCTCAGCTGCTCCGGACCCATCCAAGGTAGAGACGACCTCAGGATCCTTAATTGAAGAAGAGTCTGGGGTATAGCGGACTCCAAAAGGGTCTTGGTAGTGGCCTGCGAATCAACTGAAACGGGCATCAGGGGCTGTGAAAGTGCCTCACTGAGTACTGGAGGACTGACGACTAGCTTAACGGAAGCGTCATCAGTAGGTTTGGAACTGTGCGGTCTCGGTCTTTACATTTTTTCAGAAGATCTGCTGTCAGATGGCTTACCGAAGCCATATCAGAATTCGAGGACTGTAAACGAAAATATCTGGCTATAATAAGGGACCAACAACAGATAGCTCTGGTATTGAACAAAGCACAGAAGCGACAATGGGGGACGTCGTGGTCTGGACCTAAACAGGTGACGCAGTAAGAGTGGAAGCCTCAGTGTGGTATTCGCTTTCAACAAATCCACAGGAACTGAAGGATGTCAGAACCATAAAGAGAATAAAATAAAATAGAGAATAATGAAGCGCTTTTTGTCGAGCACAGTGGCTCGACTTCGTCAGACAAACAAGTGAACATAAATTCATGCTTAAAAACATTTAAAACCATCATGTGACAACTAATATTAACATAATTAATGGCTAAATATATAATTAGCAGCTTGATGATTCTTAAAGATACAGTTGTTCCCTTTAGGGTTACAATAACTTATTTTAAAAGGAAAAGTACTCAGTCAAGTGATGTTTTGATGCAAGGGCCCTTATCGTCCATGCCATAAAGGCAAAGAACCTAAAATGTTATTTTACCATATTTAAACTAGGAACCATATTTAGGGACATTGGTATAAGTAGAACTCAATTCACATTCATATTCAATAAAAAGTATATCCCTAGCTAGACTGACAATAAGTACACCCTAATCAAATTGTTATCTCATAAGAGAATCAGAAAGCTCAAGTTGATACTTATATAAAATACTAAGAACTACATTAAGGGGCATACTGACCACTAGAGCAGGACACATCAAGAAATACATCCTAAAAACACTTTTTGTGTTCAGTAGTGCTACCACACCTAGTATTTGCAAATTATACGGTCATCTAGTCAAACTTTTTAATTTTAAATAAGGTGAGATGGAACACATCTCATTTAATCCAGGGTAATGGTGGGCATCAACACATAACTGCCAGAGAAGTTCTAAGTATTCTAACATTGGTGATGTAGGACCACCTCTAGGGTCTTGGATGATTTGGTCAATTATTATAAATTTAAATCTATGAGATGGAAAATTGTTAACATGTCTAGCTAGTGCGTTTTCTATTTTAGTCTTCCTTACACTGTACAGATGTTCGTATATTCTTTCTTTAAATTTCCTTTCCGTTTTTCCAATATAGAAAGTTGGACAGAAATCACACTGAGCTAGATAAACCACCATTTTAGTATTACAATTAAACCTTGTTTTATATAATAAGTTGTATTTCTAATACAAAATCTCTGTCCTGTTGATATATGTCCATAATAGTTACAAGCTTCACACTTGAACATCCCTGGAGTTCTAGTAAAGGTTTGTTTGGATGACTCCATTAGGTTTTTTTAAGTTGTTTCATGAGCCTCCAAACTATACGTATATATGAAACCTATTCCAAAATTGTTGCTTAATTCATTGTCTAGTGTTCTAGTATATAAGGGTCATTCATTAAAGTAATATCTCCTAAAGATGTCTCGTGTAAGCACAATGAAGGATCCAAGTCTTTATATCCCAAAATGGGTTTATATAAACCTACTTTTCTTTTGTGGCTAACTTCCCTAATTAATCCACAAATTATTGACTCCAGGTACCCTCTTCTCAAGAACATTTGCATAAGAAAGTCACATTCATTAATGAAATCAGTGTCTATGTTAACCATCCTAGCTGCCCTAACTAATTGGCCTTTGATGACAGACCTTTTTTGGCTAAATGGATGCAAACTCGTAAAGTGTAAGAATGAGTTGGAATAAGTTTCTTTGCGGTGGATGGTTGCTATGTAACAATCAGAGGTGGTGTCTTTTTTTTAACATTACATCCAGCTAAGTTATAGTCTCCTTACCAAAACTAGATGTTGATTTTAAAAATTCACTACTGTTGTTAAATTCATCTACTACTATCTTCATCTCCCTTTAAGATTATAAAAATATTGTCTAGAAATCATGTGTCATAATAGATACGGTTCATATTAGGACTATTGAATATACACTGGTGTTTCCAATGGGCCATCGCCATGTTGGCGAAACTAGTCCCACATGGTGAGCCCATTGCAACATCTATTTTTTGTAGTAGATGTCCTCTCCAAAAAGTATGCAATTGTTTGACAAAATTATAGTAAGTAGTTCTTCTACTACTCTGATATCTAAAGGAGGGCTTGATACTTACGCATCATAGTGAGCACTGACTGAATCCCTTCCTCATGAGGACTAGGACTATAGAGATCACACACATCCACAGTTAGAAAATTAAAATCCCTTTCACATGCTAGTCGATTTACATCCGTGAGAAACGACCAAGAATCACAACTAATCTGTTTCTCTTGACCACAAACTTTTTAAAAAAAGAATCAATGAATTTAGCACTAGCATAGGTAATAGATTGGCGAGCATCCACTAATGCTTGCATAGGTGGATCGAGTATGTTTTTATGAATTTTAGGCACTCAAAAAATTCGAGCAGTTTTTGGAAAAGACATAGTTAAATAATTCAAGGTTTTACTGTCAATTACTGCCTCAATAAACATGTCATTTAAATACATGTTAATTTTATGATATGTGGTGTGCAATTCGTTGATACTGACTTTTAAATAAAAGTCTCACTACTCAGTACAGTCAACATTTTATCCCTATAGTCAGTATTATTTATAAGTACCAATCCCCCTCCTTTGCCCGGTTTCATCATTCTCACTGGACATTGTCTTAAGTCATTCAACATTCCAAACTCATTCTTGCTTATGTTGTACTCGGATATATTCTGGACATGGTATTTGCTTTCTACAGATGAGACAATTATTAACTTTTTCTGACATCGGTTAGTGCAAGAAAAAAGGATCCCCAACGGGGTACTTAGCTTTAGAAGACTTCAACTTCAATTCGGAAACGAAAACTCAGGTAGTAGCCGACCATCACTCGTGCAAACTGCTTCTGCTTTGGGCTCCATGGCAAGAAAGACTGATGTAATGGTGTCGGCTGCCTTCCATTATACCACTGACAACCTGACATCAGTCCTCACGTGACAGCAACTGACACAGAAATACTAAGTCTCTGGTATTCAGGCTGGCCAAGGGCTATGCTGGCAGGGATAACCCAAATGTGATGACTGCAACAGTCAAACATGAAGAACATCAGGCAGATTCTAAGTGGTGTCATTTCATTGCTCACAGGAAACTCCATTATGGGTCTTTTATTGGGTTCATTTTTTACAACAATCAGAAACTTGGAATTTTTCATAAGACCCCATAATTTTTGGAGGGGGAATGTAATATACAATGACACTGCATGCTAATTACACAGTCTACCAGTTCACCCTTAGCCATCAGAGTACCTGCCTGTGAAAAAGAAACAACAATGGACATCTGACAGCTACACGGTTGAAAAGTAACACACAAGTACATATGGAATTCATAAGTTGGGCAGATAAGTAGAGGCTGGATTCAGGGTTTGTCAACCTTCTTTAGGGTATTTCTGACTCATAAAGGAAGGTTCTCCCTTTGATTGAAGAATTCAGGTATGTATCAGTTATATCTTGCAATGAAAACACTCCTGCTGAGCCTTTGACTGGGCTTAATCTGAAGGAGCAAGATCCTAGGGTGGAAGAAACCAAAGGAAAGCCTCGGGACAAAAGCTGCCTGACTCCTGAAATCATGGTCAACATTAACATTACTATAAGGAACAGAGACCAAGTGTTCATGCCACAGATGTCTGCAATACAGGCATTCAAGCAAGCAATGGAAGCAGCTAGTCCCTTACTAAAGAGGGAACTAATCTTAGCATTCACTATCTCAGGGCAAAAACAGTGCAGCTGTCAACCCACTTGGAAAGGGTCTGTTTAGCAACTGCAAGCCCCTCCTCCCAAAAGTGA
Source organism: Protopterus annectens (assembly GCF_019279795.1). Lineage (NCBI taxonomy): Eukaryota > Metazoa > Chordata > Ceratodontiformes > Protopteridae > Protopterus > Protopterus annectens. Next base: position 1,045,744,879 of record NC_056732.1, read on the forward strand.
AGACTATTAATAACTGGGTTATCTTATTAAACTCACAAGCATGTTTCAGGTAAAACCCTCAAGCTGACAGAGCACATTAGGAGTGTGAAGGTCTCAATCCCCAACCCCCAACCCCCCCCCCCCCACTATGGTTTCTGCCCCGGCAGCAAAAACAGGGAGATTAATTAATTCATTAAGAGGCAATGCAAACTACTTTTGGAAGGTAATGTGTGTTGGTCCTAAAGAAAAACTACTCCTGGTAAAAGACCAAATAAGGTTCCCTACACATAAGGGTCAGCAACTCTGTAAGCAGTAATGACAGTCACAAAAAGTGGCTTCCCAGAAATAGCCTTTAGCACAGCTATACAAGCAGGCAAACCAGTCAAACCAGTCATTAAATTCTCAAGTGGCATGAAGTGGAAGGTTTCTTCAAAGGCATATGGAGATGTGGCAGTCCTGCAAGGAGTTGCTTGGCCTACCAGTACTTGGCTAAAATTCTGTCCTCCACATCACCAAAATGGGCTGAAATCACTGACTCAAGCACCATGACCAAAGAATAATTGCAGTTACAGTACTACAGGCTCCAGAGATAGGTCAGATCAACCTGCAAACTGACCAGCTTGGATGGTACGGAATATTACACTGCCCAAAAGAAGAAATTCCACAGAATGCAAGAACTTTTACCCACAGAGTGCTGAACTTCCGGAAAACATAGACCAGACACTGTGGAGAAGCGCAATGCTCACACCAGCTTGCTCACCTCCTTCTTGGGTATGAACATCTGAAAGAATAATGTCGCTGCCTATGGTCCACTGCCAGATAAGCATTCCATCCCTTTGGTGGGGCAATATAACCATATGCCACTTTTTTTTTTTTAACACACCACACAATGAATGAGTTGTTTGATTAAATAAGAAATGACTGCAGAAACATCTTCTATTCCAAGACCCTCAAAGCTAATCAGACTGCTGAAAGATCCAGAGAGCTCATGTGTGGTCTCACTTCCAAGAGAAGAGGTCTAAGGATAAAATCCTAAATTGAAACTGACTGACCTCATCACAAGTACAACTACTTCTCTGATATTTGTGCAGTTTGTGGTTGTCTTAGTAGTTCAAAAACAAATGCAAGACTACACTCCAGCTGACTCAGGTTCTGTTAGTGGCCCAAGCACTAGATGAATGGGGTCAGGGAAGGAAAGCAACACTGAAGCTTAGAACTCTCCTCTCCTATGGAGGAAGGATGCCACAAAGAGGATGCATATACTGTATAAAATCCCCTGGTCAGCAGAGTCATGATGGTAGCATGGAGTTGGGGCTTCTAAGGGGTGGCATCACACATGGAAGCAAACGACATCCCTCGTAATGCCCAGTGCATTCCCTACTCCTTTGAGTGCTAAAGAACGTGTGCAAAGGACAGTATAACAGAGCACAGATATCAGCCCCCCCCTGATAGCTGCCTCAATGATGTGCACATTTTGGGATATACAGGTTCATAGGTGTGGACTAGGCTAATAGCTCTGGAGCCTTTACAATCCTAGCCCATAGGATTACCCTGGCATCGTGCCACCTGACCTTAGTTGCTAGTGCCTCTGTCGAGTAGAACCACTGGAGTGATATGAAGCAGTGAAAGCAGAAAAAGAAAAACAGAGAAGGACAACCCCCTTGGGACACCAAAGTTAGGCCAATCTGTGCAAGACACACTGTTTGGAAGTCCAACACAGCCCAGAGAGATGTCAGATGTTGATTTCCCCTGCTCTGAATTTGGTACATCAGGGGACTGTCTTTTTGAAGAACTTCCTATGCAGGCAAATCAAGAAACACCTTTAGGTTCTAGTTTCCTCCTCCTGAACAAAACGATCAAGGCACCTGGCTCAGTAAAACTGTACGCAGTGAAGGGGCTTAAACTGGTCTCCTGGAGTTAGGACACCAGACAGCAGCTTATTGATAACAATCAATGGCTGCGGCTATCTGGTGTAAAAGACAAGACAGACAGTGAGGAAATAAACATAGGTGGGACTCTAGTTGCCTGCATCAGAGGTTTCACCTGAGAAGAAGCAGATTTAGGATGATAATGCAGCATCAAGAACAACCACAACACTCTCAGTCAACCCCTGCATCAGCCGGAGATCCACAAAAAGAGGAACAGGAGGAGAAGGCATCAATGTTACCTAGATGAAGTCATACAGGTGGGACCAATGTAGGGAGAAGCAAAGAAGGAGTAAGCTGCATCTATTCTTATTTATTTTATTTTGCATTTGTTAACCGGGAAAGTCCGACTGGATACATGTCCATTTTCAGAGGAGGCCCAGGAAGAAAAGCTCCAGTTGACAAGTAACTAGGCATGCATGTAACAAGATAAGGCACACAAACAACATCAGCACATAGTAAACGTGCATTGAGATGCAGCTATTCATGAAATAATTGCATACATTGAAATAACATATATTGAGATAAAGTTCTATATGAAATAACAGTTAGTTTAGGTTTATTATACAGTATAAGCCATATTAGGATATATCAGGATACATAAAGAGTCTTGGGTATATTTCCTGACTAGTTAACACAGTAAAGATTAGTATAAATAGTAGTGTAGTTGAAGGTAGGTAAACAATGTTATTGGCAGGGTAAGTGAGGAGGAAGCAGGATCAGCCATGGGACGAGCAGAGGCAAATCCAGTGATCCATTAAGTGTGACTGAACAGCTTTTTTGAAAGTTGTATGAGAGGATTCAAGAGTTAAGGCTGATGGGAGAGCATTACATGACTTAGTAACACGAGTACAAAATAAAGAATTTCCAGCTGAGTTATTTGCTTTGGGGGCCATAAGCAGAAGCTTGTCCTTGATCGGAGAGGTCTTGAGGTGGTTTGAGGCAAGGCATAATTATTTTTTATAGTGATGGTACCCTGTCTGGCTGACTTAGTATTTTATGTGCAAATACATGAGAGAAAGACAGTGATGGGTTTGATTGGCCAATCTAATGGCAAATCTCACAATTTTATTATAGCTTGCAGAAAGCTTGTTTAGTTCAGATTTGGATAGGTTACTCAGGATGGGGATGCATACAATCGAGTTGAAAGGAGATGAGAATGAGCAATGGTAGCTTTGGCAGTATGGGATAGAAAGGATCGATTCCTGTAAAGGCAGCCCAGTTTCTTACATGTATTTTTAATTATCTGATTAACATGCAAGTCATATTTTAGGTTATCAATTTCCACTCCCAGCAGTTTAGTATGGGAGTCAGGGGTAATTAATGTGCCACTGCTTCAAGTGATACTAAAGGTTGGAAGTGGTTTGATGTTATGGGTGGGGGTAAACAGTAACAACTTTATTTAGATTTTAATATTAGGCAGTTGTTAATGAGCCAGTTTTCAATTGAAGTAAAAGTGGCCTGGGTAACTGCAGTTCACACATTGAGGATGCAGAGCAGATAAGTGTAGAATCATCTGCATATTGGATGATGTTGGCATAAGGACTGGCAGCATTCAGGTCATTGATGAAGATGGAGAATAGCAGGGGGGCCTAGAACAGAACTTTGTGGAACCACTATGGATATGGGAAGTAGAGAGGATAGGCTTTTCTGCCACTGAACTGCGTGTTGTCTTCCCTTTAGGTAGTTTTGAAACCAGGCAATAGAGTGATTGTCTAAGGCCAGGTTTTGTAGAGAGTGTAACAGTTCTGAGTGGCTAACCATGTCAAAGGCCTTTGACAGGTCTAGGAAGAGTGCAGATGATAACTTACCTCTATTTCTGTGACGGTCGATGGTATTTGTAAATGTTAGTAATGCAGTGGTTGTGCTATGGGCTTGGTCTGAAACCATGTCGAGAGGTGTCTCCTGTTCTTTTTCCCTCCTGTGTCTATGTTCTTCATTCCTTTCCTCCTCTTCCTCCCTGCTGAGAGCTGGGAAAGAGGCAGAAGACAAAGCCACTGCCTTAACATTTTTAATTTTCTTTACCACAATGGCACTTTCAAGGGCCTCTTTCCTGCACTTTCTGAAGGCCTTGTTAAATCCATAATAGATCAGAACCTTCTTATGTTGTGGACTCAGAAAATTAAGGCATGTTAAGTGTAAACTTATTTAAAGATATCTGCTTGCCACAAGGGCAAATAAGACAAATGCATTTCTGACAAAAAATTTGCAGGCTCCAAACAGAAAACAGAACACAGGTCTAAACGAAAATTGGACTTGGACAAAATGTAAAAGCCAAAAGATTAAACCTTAAATTTTGGTACTTCTATAACTATCAATTAAAACTAGTAAAATACACCACCACATTTTTAAAATGAAAGCTACAAAGGCCCAAGATTAGTAGCCAATGTCTTTTGAAACTCTTGAGTTGTTCATAGGCTGGAAATGAAACAAAAGTTATGTGCCTACTGTAATGCTAGATCTGTTTGGAGGCTTCATTCTTCTTTACCAACAGGGATACTGTGCTTCACAAATGCAGTCTGGCAGGTAAAACCCTCACAGACCACATTTGTACCTCTTCCTACTAGTCATCCTTTGTGTGCCTCTCCAGGTTCTGAACTGCTACAAAAATGGATAAAAAAAAAGGAAAGAAAGTAAAGTACTGCAATAAGCCCACTTAACTCTTAAAAAGATGAAGGACCCATAACTAATCACCCTGGTCGCTAATTCAGGAGGGGTTCCCCCTATGCAGCCTGACTGGACAACATCAAAAGTCTATGGTTCATAGGTTGGTACTAGGCTATCAGCCCTAGGGCCTATACAAGCCTAGCCATAACAATTTGCTGGCTATTTCTTCCCACACTATTTACTTCCCTGGACCCCTGTCTAACAGGGCGACTGACGTGATCCCTGGGGTGAATTTCCTTTCTCCCATCCAATCGTCAAGGTTCCTTTTGAAGAGGGCCAAAGAGGCACTCTGCTTGACATGTATGGGCAATCTATTCCAGAGTCTGGGGAGTCTCTGAGTCAGGAACCTATCCCTCCAGCATGTTTTGTTTATTGTGATGACAAGGTTTCGATCCCTGGAGCGTGTGGCTCTGAGGGATTGGGATTTCTTTAAGTGTAACATGTCCAACAGCTCTGGGTTTGACATGGCCTTGTATGTTAAGCAGAGATCGCCTCTGAGTATACGATATGCGACAGAGTATAGCTGGAGTTTTTTAAGGCGGTCAGCGTAGGGCATCTGCATTAGGCCTGTGATTCTTTTAGTGAGGTATTTCTGCGGCCTTTCCAGTTGTTGCAGATGTCTTTTTCAGTTCCCGTCTACATGGGTGTCATGAAGTTTGTCACTTCTGACTTTAGTAGCATGAAGTTGGCTTTGGAGAAGTTTTTTATGGAGGTTTCCTTACTGGGGGGAGGGGGTGGGATGTGGATGTTAAGGGTGATTAGCTTATGGTCAGACCTGACTAACGAGGGGGTGACCATAGGTGTGGAGCATTGATTTCCCATGTTGGTAATGACCAGGTCTAGGATATTGGCACCCCTGGTGAGAGTATAGATTAGTTGATCCAGGGCGTTGGAATTTATAAATTCCAAGAACCGTTGGGCAAAGGTGTTGGTACATGAGTAGTTTTCCCAGTTAATGGCAGGGTGGTTAAAATCACCCAGTATTAGGGTGTTTGGTTCTATCTTAATATTTTCCAGTATGTTGTGAAAGGTGTAGTGAGAATCTTGGGGTATGGTGGGGGATCTGTAGCAAGCTACAATTTGGATTGCAGTCTTACCTAGTGTTAGTTGCACCTGGAGAATTTCAGATGCATTGTGTTGGGCAACTAGCCTGGTGGTGTGAATATCTTTGGTGAATATTGACACTCCTCCACCTTTAGTGTTTCGGTCCTGGTTTGGTGGCCGAAAAGTGTGGTAAGAGTTGTAGCCTGGTATTGCAGGGGTGCTCTCTGGAGCCTTGAACCAGGTCTCAGTTACTGCACAGATATCGATGTTCTCCATTTTTAGGAGTGCCTCGAGAGAGTGCATTTTGAGGTTTAGACTCCTAGCATTGAGTAGCATTAACTTCAGATTTTGCGTGCTTGTACCCGTTACGGTGGTGGTTTTGTCCTTTGAACTTTGCCTAAAAAAGGCACTACAGGGGTGGCAAGAGCCTTAGCCAGTAACCTGAATCCCAGGGGTGACAGGTGCAGACCATCTCTAGCAAAGCATCATGGTCTGTCAATCATGTCATCCCAGGCAGACAAATACTGGATCTCCTTTGAATGACACCAGAAGCTTAGCCAATTGTTGAAGTCAATCATTTTGTCCTTATATTGTGGTATCATTCTGGGCGAAGGCAGGATGCTACCCAGGGCTAGGGTCATACATGCCTGGGCCACATGATCCGAGAGCTCTTCCATGTCTCTTTTCATGTAGTCCAGGGAGGTACGTCTCAAGTCATTCACTCCAACATGGACAATGACAGAGTCATATCTGTACTTGTTGTGGAGTGACTTGAGTGCATGCGTTATGTGGCGGATCCTGGCACCCGACAGGCAGCTGACTGTAATTTTCTCCTTGTTCAACCTGGTGAGGGGGACATCAGTGTGCCGGACTATAGAGTCACCTATGACTAAAGTGTTAGGTACATTGTCTTGCCTTAGGGGCTGTTGCTGGGTGGCACACTGGTGTTGTGAACTATGTGACACTTTGGTTGTGATTGGTGTTTGTTTGCATTTCAGCTTCAGAGGTCCTTGGTGCTTGGGCAGGTTACAGTTAAGGGCCCGTGCATATGTGGACATAATTTGTCCATAAACCACTCCAAGGATGCCACAGGCATCTAAGTCTAAGTTGAAGGACTCCTAACCATTTTGCAGAACAGTTCTACTCATGTTGCAAAGAAGCCCACTTAGGCAGCAACTAGACATATGCAGAAAAAAATGGAGGAGCTTCCACAATAGGAGAAGGTCTCTAAGAAACAAGGCCCTAAAACGCACTAAAATTTCACAGCAAGGTGTATCATACAGGCCTTACAATGAAGATACTGATTACATTCACACTGTCAACTGCACAGGCTATCAACAAAGTAATGTGATGTCCTAATTGACTGGATCACCGTTTATTGAAACTTGTGCTACCGCTTCAATGAGAATGCAGTTATGTGGGGATTTTGTCCTTTCCCCACCGTGTGCAGTCAGAGTTAGTGCAATTAGAAATGTGCCAGTATGGAGAATGCAGGAATCTTGTTCCCCCTACAAAAACAAATATCTACTGTTTTCTATACATTCTCTCTACAATTTTGTGCAATCATGGTTATGTACAGGTGGTGTGTAAATGCAGAGTTAGTATATTTAAAGATGCATCTGTGATGGAAGAACAGACACCACTAGCTTAAGACCCCTGCAAAGACTTTTTTTTTCCTTCCCCACACAATGTGTGATCAGGACTCATTTAGTTTTGACTGACAAAGTCCCAACTACTTGTGAATATGATAATTTGACATATACTCAAAAATGTTAACAGGACTAAACTTCCACTCCATGGAAATGGAAGCTTCTAGTATCACAGCATGTGGGAAATCGCTGACAATATCTGGGAAGTCAATCAGGCAAGCCCTTGGAATCTACAAGATTATAAACCCACCAGGGAGTTTCTTCACAAGATGGAAGGCAGTGATACAACTATGAAAAAAGGAAAAATCCAGCTAAATATTAGTATTATTGCAGACAAAATTTAAATGCAGCCTTTGGAAAAGAGAGACCGAATGCAGAAGTCATTATGCTGGATGAAGGAAAGAGCATCTTCAGAAGCCATGTTTGCCTTTGCTAACATACAAAGAGACAAAGAAGACTTCTCTTTTCCTAGACCAACCCTGTGTCCTGATAACTGAACTGAACCTAAAAGTGAATGAACTCTATTCTGGCAGTACTTTGCTCGGATGCCAAGTATGCAACTTTCTTGTCCTTACTGTCAGGACAGAATCCTTAGCTAACTCTGCTTGGATGTGGGATGTAACTCCTATGAAGGGGTTCAAGCCCGCAGCTTAAGAGGCCTTTAGGAATCGATAAAAGTTGCATCTATGAAACCAAAGACTGTTACGGCATGGCTATTCATGTGCAAATTAAACAGGAAAGCAAGTTGACAACAATATAAGCAGAATTAAGTTCTAGAAAGCCTCAACCATGGTCCACAAACACAGCAGAGATGAAAGCACCCACAAGGTAACAGTCTACAAAAGAAATAAGGTAATATCTATAGTGTGAAATAGTGAAAATGATTGACTAAACGTCTTATCAGACACCTGAATCCTACTGCAATATTAACCAAAAATGAATGGACTGTGAAGTGCACAACTGCCCTCAGCTTAAAGGGAATGAGAAGGATAAATGGGAACCTATCTCACAAACATATAGACATGAGGGGGCTGCCATTCTGAAGTGAGGATAATACTGCAGGTAGAGAACACAGATGCTCAAAATCCATATTTCTTTATGTAGAGCAAAAGGGGTTTCCCCTGTGAACAGAACAGAAGACCCCTAAGAAAGGATCATGCTTACAGGTTCTGAACAAATTAGGCAAGAACAGAAAAACTAAAACACAAATTATAGAAATTCTTAACAGTTTCCCATTGAAATTATTGGGAAGCAGTACAAGTTGGGGGTGGTCTCAATGAACATGTTCTCAGATACAAGTGTCACTGACTCTAGAAATAACAGTCACAGGCTTGATGTTGGAAGGTCTGAAAGCTATGACTATTATTCTCAAACCAGATGCTTAAAATTTTCAGTTGCTGTCACTGTAGTAAAGCATATGATGGGGTTCTGTACTCCTGACTGTGATTCATTACCTAAGCTCATAAACTGAAATCCCATATGCCTGAGTTGGTGGTACATACAGCCACATCAACCCACCCAAATTAACCACCAAGAAATGAATACATCACTCAACTAAGTTTGTTTTCTACCAGCTGAAGGTGAGCATTTGGCTCATAATAAACTATGCAGTCACCAGCATCATATAAACATTCCTTAAAAGTAGTCTGTTTACAAAATTTCTTACCCAACATGGATGAAACTTCATGTTGACTCTTTCAGAGCAAATCTCTGTCACTGTAACCATTTCATTACTTCTTAATCTTGACTATAAATCTGATGTTCCAGATTTTCCACTAAAGCACAACACGATCCTGATGAAGGGAACTACTATAGATCACCTATCCTTAGTTCTGTACTTCCTCTGCAGACACCAGTATTTCCTGATAACTTTCTCCTTGAAATCCAGCCATCGCTCCAACCAACTCTCATATAAACTCTCAAATTGTGTTGTGCCTTCGTAAAGAACATAGACCTGCCTTGAAATCCTCCCATTTAATACAACAAAAAAAAAAGAAAAACATCCTCCTTTTCTTAAAAAAGAATACAGAGGTAATCATGAGGGCTCAAGAGAAGTTTCGTATCCCACCTGTGACCCAGAGGGTGACAGGACTAACAAGAAACAGGGTATAAAGAATTAGTCCATTTAAAATCAGTTAAGCTAGCAGATCCAGGAGACTATATTCATCTCACAGGGAGGGTATCGGAGAGAAAGACACCTTGTTGAAGTTTCCAGTAGTTTATTCAGTTAAGTAGGTAGATGGATGAACGTTCTTGGTGAACTCCCAAAAGGCTGTGGTGAAATCAAATGTCAGTGCTCTGAATTGATTGTGACCATCTCCCAGCCTGAAAAGGAAGAATCTCCTGGACTGCCTTAGGCTCCTGATGTGATAGCAGGTGTCCTAGACAGCTACAGAGTACATCAAATCATCCTTCCTCAATAGAACTGCACTGTGACCATTAGGAACAAGAACACACGTCAATCTACTGCTTAACTGAATATACTACTGGAAACTTCAACAAGATGTCGTTATTCCACCCACAGGGAGGGTATCAGAGAGGGGGGGACTCCTAGATCTTCTTAGCTAAAGTGATTTTATCTGGACTAATTCTTTATATTCTGTTTGTTCTTAAATAAGACAGAAAAAAAAAGAAAGAAAAGCCTGACAAATTATATCAATACTCAACAAAATGGTCCTCCAGTTTGAAAAACATTTGAAAAACAAAATATTTGCACATATAGAAACTTATTAACAAAATCAACCTTGGTCATGATATTTTGTACAATAGTGTAATCCTCTAAGGCAACAGGACACAAATCAGTTCTGTTGAAGATGGCCCAAAAGTTCTGCATATCTGATAATACTCTCTTCTCCTGCACTCAAAATGAGTACTGAAATATCCCACCCAACAAACAGAATCCAATATTAAAAGGAAGGATACCACCTTCCAAAACAGTTCAAGATCATGCCCTTTCACTTTATTGTTAAGTACTACATAATCTAATGTGTAATTTCCAAGCAAAGGACACAAATGAGGACCCTATCAACTTTCACTCTTGTGGCCCTCTGAACAATAACCTTTGATAAGACCATTAGTAGCACAGCAGAACATTCCAAAAACAAAATCCAAACAATCTGTCCCTCCCCCCTTTCATAGAGAGATACCCAATGTCCAGCAAACAAAAACCGGGAAACTTTCAAGTTAAGAGTGAAAAAATTGTTATGCTTTAATTCTGACTTAAAATTATTAATGCCTCTGGATATGCACAGATGAGCAGTGTTTGAAAAGCCACTCACTTGCAGGAGCTGGGTGGGAAGAACGGTCGTGGTCATCTGTTACAGGCTCTCTCATCTTGGGGGCGGGGGAAGCAGGCTTTAGCTTACCATCAATGTGACAATTAGTGGGAGAACCAAGTGTTACCCAGTGGTGATCAGGCCTGTCTTGAACTGGCAGCCACGAGGAACTCAGTATGCAGAGGCACACTTCCATCAAGAAGATATAATTGCAAAGCCACCAAGCTGGAATACCTCAAAGGATCAGAGTAGACCCTGCCAGCAACAACCTCTTCTCGTCAGGGAATAGAGAACTGATCAGGATTCTCAAGCAGGAATGAACCCAGCCCAAGAATGCACAGCTGCCATACCTTCAAAAAGAATACTACCTCAGAAATAGCTTCCCTCGACTCACTTTGCATTTCCATTATAGAAGTAGCAATGTCTTCATCTAGGGATGTAAAAAGCAGAGATAATGTACCTCAAATCCTCTGTCACAAGTAGGTCTTCCCTGTGCCTCTACTCGGGTAGCAATTGTGTCATCAAGTAATTTGAGGATCTACTAGGGTGTCAAAATATTCTCAGAAAGCACAGTGAAATACCACGGATAATGTCAGGCTAAAGGAAATGGAATTAAAACTCTCGCTTTTTGTCCTGTCACTGTATGTTTTAAATGTGTTGGTATATTCGTTTATTCAAGGCATTTTTAGTCTTGCCTATGTAAAAAGCGGACCATGAAGTACATGTAGCTAGACAGACCACTCTGTGTTGCGCAGTTGTATGAACTGTCAGCCATTATATGGGCATCGGTGACAATGTCCACATTTCCTTGTGTTCCCATAGTCCTCTACCGTCTTGCCCCTGTTTTTTCTAGAAGGTATTTCATATTATGATTTAAGTGAAAGTGGGGGGGGGGGGGTTCCATAAAATTAATTTTGATTTCCTCATCACACTAATGCAAACCAGCTCTTCTGCAAAATAAGTTCAATGTCTTTGGCATCCAGGGTATAATGTAACACCATATTCATATGGTTATGAAAACCTGAAACACCTTGGTCTTTGTCTGCCTTTACAAGTTGTAACCAATTCTTGATGATTGGTGCACATTTGTTACTTCTTCCAGCCCACATTTAATCAAATGTCATATCCACAAATAACGAGTGGTATCCTCTATCCTGGAACATTGATTTCAGCCTTCTGAACTGTTCAAGACACATGTCATCCAAAGTAAGTTGGGAAGTTCTAATGAACTGGCTTTTCACCACTCCTTTCTTTTAGTGAAATAGGTGGCAACTTGTGAAGAAAAGAAATGTGTTTCAGTATGAGGGTTTTCTCTATAATTGTGTCTCGAATCCTCCATTTTTATTTATATTTTCATGGTTAAAGCAGTAAGTAAATTTAAAAAAGAGATACTAGTTTGTTGTTGAAGGACAAATTCCTCCAAATGCACAGTGGTGCCTCTCCAAATGATTAACAAGTCATCCAGAAACCTGAAATAACCCATACACACCTCAAAAATAGGAAATTTGAACAGGACTTCAAGCTCCCATCTGAAAAGCACCACATTAGCAAACATGAGGGCACAAGCAGCCCCCATGGCTACTCCAGTTAACTATTTGCAATACTCTGCTTCAAATATCTGGTAAAAGTCCATGTTTCCTCGCAATTTCTCTGAACCACTCAAGTTCCACCTCATGGGATATATGCGTAAATAAGCTTTGCATGTCACAGGTCACAAAAATACACTCTGTTCCGATTTTGATATTCTTCAATTTGTTCAACAAGCCCGGGGAATCATGAATAATATGTGGGTATGGATCAAACAAATGTTTAAGCTTTTGATGAGCGAATTTTGCCAAGGGTTCTGTAACTGATCCCCTAGCTGCCACTATCGGGCGAAATGGAGGATGAGTGATGTTAGGGTGGATTTTGGGAATGCCAAAAATCTTTTGAATGATGGGATAATCTACTCTCAATAAAATGTATTGGCCCTGTGAAATCATATCAAACAACAAAAACTCATCTAGGGCCACCTTAACTGTCCTACGGGCAATATTAATCTTGTTTACTGAAACAGCTCTATACACCTCATCATCCTGTAAGAGATTAGTCATGTGTCCAGAATAGTCTACCCAGTCCATATGTCCAGTTTCATACACCTGATGTTCTTACTGTGTGAAAAGTTTTTGTTTTTCTTTATCTTGTGTCTTAACGTGTAGAAGGGTATATAGAGGTCAGAGACGATCAGGAAAAGGAATAAACTTTTTAGTGACAAAGGAGTTATGAAAGACGAAGCTTTTGAAGAGTAAATATAAAAAATGTTTACTTATCTCAATGAAATAGCCCGAGAGAGAAGGCGCCCATGTCTAGACACAAAAGCAGCAAACAAGATCTGAGAGATATTAGGCACAGTGCATTGTGGGTAGGAAAGGAGCTTGAGAGTTTGTTGGTGGCTACGAGCTAGTGTAATGGCAGAGTCAGTTGAGAGTGTCAGATCCGAACCACATCTATTGAGGAATGAATGAAAAATGACATCAGATTCACTGAGTAAGCTTTTACAAATCTTAGCTGAATTATGCTGAAATTGAGAAAGATGAATGTATTGATGCCATAATCGTTCAAACACTGCTTTAAGTATCAGCTGAGCAATGATTTAAGTGTAGAGAGCACTAGAAAGGGAAAATAAAATAAGCATTCTTCTATACATGAATTACTTCAGGTGTGTGTTCTACTCACTGAATGACTATAAGCCCACAAAATACGTACTTTCCAAGTCTTCAATTTTCAATGCATTTTTAACAGACTTTGATGACATACATTCCAAACAAATTCTGGCCTGATATAAAGTTTAAATGTGCAACCAAACAGACATTCACAAGGGTGTTTCACCATGTGATATGCTTTCTTGGATGACCTAGTTTTGTCAAACACAGCAAGACTAAACACAATACACACAAAACTCTTATGACTGCACAAGATAGGAAAGAGTATGATTTAATCTAACAGTTTGAAAATCAGACCTTCTTTACTCCTTTTGTTTTTGAGCTATACCCTCCACACAACCATGAGATTCACAAAACAGACCATTTCAGCTTCAGCACTGCTGCTGCCAATAAGTATAGGTCTATAAAATTTCAGTCTATGACTTAAACCATTCAATCGGTGGATGAAAGCTAGCATATGTTGACAAACCATCCAGTATTCCAGTAGTGGGGGCGTGGCCAAGATGCCAGACTGCTAGCAGCACAGAACTGCTGCTCTGCCTATAATATATATTATTCTGACAGGAAATTTAACTTAATTTTTGAAAAAGACTACTCAAAATATATGAAAAGATACACAAGTATAGGACTTTTATTATTTTTCAAAGATTAGTAGTGAAAGGTCAAGAAGTTTTCTACAAGGGATCAAAGTATGAGCAACTCGTATAACTCATATCAGGAGAGTGTGGTAAAAAAGGAGCTGCAAGCTATAACAAGAAATATTCAAGAGTTATCTCTCGAAACGGACAAACTAGACAACAAAATTGACAAAGCAGGACTGTATCAAGCAGTTAGACATTCTAAATGAGGTGGTAAGAAAACATTCTGAACAAATATCTTCCATTGAAGAAACTGTAACTGATTTGGATGGCAGATTGGCAGTGTGTGAAAGCCACAATGAATTTCTTTTACAACAGAATACAAAACTAATAGAAAAACTGGAAGACCTAGAAAGTACGTCAAGGAGAAAGAAGAAGGCAATAATATGATACAATTTCTTAACAAGTGGCTACCTACAGCCTTAAATCTGCCAGAATCTCTTTCATTCGGAACTGAAAGAGCTCACCGGTCTTTACCAAAACCAATTTCAACTACAGTGTCTTCTAACCCTAGATCCATCATTGTCAGATTTTTGCCTTCCCAGGATAAGGGTTTGATACTGAAATATGCTTGGACAAACTCTCCTATTAGGATAGGGGAAAAAACATTTTTTTGACAATTATAACACTTCTGTCATCTCTAGAAGAAAATAATGTGTTCCTTTAATAAGGTCTCTCAAAAAGGCTAACATCAAGGCTCAAATACTTTTCCCTGCCAAAATAAAAATACTTTTATCAGAGGGTGAGAAGATCTTCAGCTAATTACCAGAAGCCATGGATTTTATCCAAAAGAAAAACATACTGATATAGAAGATATGGATTGGTCTACACAAAGTCTGAAGATTCATGCAACAAAAAATGGATGGACTGTCAAGGAAGGAGCAAATAAAAAAAACTAAAGAACAAATAAGTAAAATACTATAGCAATAACCCACGCCTGGGTGTGGGTAATGCTGGATTTACCCACGGTTGGCGTGGGACCAAACAAAGCCAACCGTGGGTAAATACAGCATTACCCACACCCAGAAGTGGTTATTGCTATACCATGACATTATTTAAGAAAAGAAACTATTACTTTTCTTAAACAATGGCATAGTATAATGCCTGTTTACTGCCCTTCCGCAGATGTCTGGCATCCGCGGCAGTTCTGATGTACTGCGCCTGCGAAAGTACATCAGAGCTGTGAGCAAAAGCAACGGAGAAAGCAAGATCTCCGTTGCTTTTAGTGTTTGCTATGTTAAATGGGTTTAACATAGCGAGACAGTTTAAAATAAGCAGCGGAGATGTCCGTTGCTTATTTTAACTGTCTCGCTATGTTAAACTCATTTAACATAGAACTTGAAAAAGCAACGGAGATCTTGCTTTCTCCGTTGCTTTTTAAAACACTGTCTCGCTATGTTAAATGGGTTTAACATGGAGACAGCTTTAAAATAAGCAACGGAGATCTCCGTTGTTTATTTTAAAGCTGTATCGCTATGTTAAATCCGTTTAACATAGCGAGACAATGTTTAAAACGAGTTATACTAATGGAAAAGTCCGGCGACGGACCTTTTTCCATTAGTATAACTCGATTTACAACGGGCACGCTGGCCAATCAGCGTGCACGTTTTGGAATAATAATGGGGGGTCACGGTATAATGTTAAATATTAAATACTTTGCTGCAAGATTTATTACTTAATTTATATCTGGCAAACATCAACAAGGTAAAGGTAAATTTTTTTCTCTCTCTCTCTCTTCCTTCTCTTCTTTGTATGTGTATTATTAGATGAAGTTAACATATTAATATACTTACTAAGGGCATATAGTTATTCAATAATAGCATCACTAAAAGATATTGGACAGAAAAATGCATATATTCATGTGTGTGAATGGTGGGGTAATGCTATAGTACATTCTAAATATGCATTTATGATCACTATACATAGGGTTCCTGTATCAAAATTGCTCTTATTATTAGGTGAAGGTTAAACAAAAATATTATGCTCTATTGATGACAGGAATTAAATGCTTATTTTTGGATCAGTATATGGTTAATTACTTAACCACCTGACTACAATAAAGTAATAAGTGATGCATACAGGCTGATTAGTTGTTTTATCCTAATGGATAACTTTAAAAAGCAATTTGGGTGTAAAAATTGTATTTTGAAAAAGAAATATGGCTTTATTAGCCTGGCTAAGTATAGGCTGTTGATATTTTGTACTGTGGAGGCTGCTTGAGCATTTTTTTTCTCACAGGAGCAGGAAAAGCTTCATATCTTGTATTTCCCGCCAAAAAGTTTTTTTTTTTTTTTTTTAGCTTCTGTGACTGTTTGAAATGTGCACAAGCACGTACAAGGCAACAGCAACGGGTTTCAGAAGCTAGAAGCAAGGAAACACAGAACGCTGAGGTCATGTGACCCATCAACCCACGCACAGCTTCAAAATGCAGAAATAAAGCTGGAAAGGAAAAGAAGTGAATCTAATGTGTATTCCAGGTTTAAAAACTTTTAAAGGTAAGGAAATGTAATATAACTGCATTTTGAAGAATCTAGAGAGTTAACTTTGTGGCTATCTGTTT
The DNA here is from genome assembly GCF_019279795.1 of Protopterus annectens. Taxonomy (NCBI): domain Eukaryota; kingdom Metazoa; phylum Chordata; order Ceratodontiformes; family Protopteridae; genus Protopterus; species Protopterus annectens. The sequence continues at coordinate 1,045,761,318 of NC_056732.1, forward strand.
AGGGAACAACAGTAAATTAATGCTAAGGTATGACTGTTATATAACAAATAGTGCATGAAGATGAGAAGTAGAGAAGTAAAGATGTTGGGAGATGGAATGCTACTGAATGAAGATGAAATAGTAATGTGGATTAAATAGTCAGCATGTGAAGTGGACAAACTTTAGTTGCAAACAGGACTTTATTATTGCTGTATTCATAACAAAGCAGACATTTCTTCAATAAGGTCATGTCAGAGCACAAGATAAAATGTATTACATTCAATAGCAGCTGCACTGTTAGATATAATGAAAAGATTCAGCTTGTTAATAAGATTACACATGCAGATGTGATAAATGAGTATAATATAATAATGGTTAGTACAAATCAGAGTTCCGCTGTGGCGATCCCTAACCGGGAAAAGCCGAAAGACACAACAACAACAAATATCATAGTTATAGAAAAAAATAACTAAATATAAGTAATGTAAGATATTTGACGAACGTTTCATGTCAATATTGATGTTATATGGTGAAGATCACCTCATATGATTACAGCACAATGTGACTAATTAATATGCATGGTCAGAAATGGTTCCATTGAGTTTATATAGTGCATGTCTTAAATTCATGTTTGATCGGGTTACTTTAAAAGTATGTTATTGTTTACACATTATATGATTAAAGCAGAAGCTAATTGTGGTGTAATTGGTGTGTGAAAGGGGGAAAATGGGTGGTTTGGTTAAACCATTAACCAAACCTGAAAAGTACAGTTGTGTACACTTACCATAAATGTTGATGTTCGAGTGTATTCACTGTTGCAGTCCTTACAAAATGGGTTATCTGGCTCCCGGTACCCCACAGTCTGCCAGAATACCAAAGTCCATGGTATATGAAGTCGGCTGCCTTTGGTTTAGGCTTGATGTCAAGACGTCAGGTACAAAAAAAGGCAGCCAACATAATTTCCTCAGTTTTTTTTGTCTTAACTGTCAGGAGCCCCCCAAAAAAGGTTATACCAGCTAAAGAAAATCCAGTCTGTGCCCTAGGAAAAAAGAGGGTATGGAAGGGGGGGGGGGACCAAGACTGAAACAGTGAATACACTCGAACATCTACATTTGTGGTAAGTGTACACAACTGTACTATGTTCATCATGTTTTGGTAAGGATGCCCTGCAACACTGCAACACTGCAGTGGCAAAACAGGCCAGGACTTATAAAACAAGGGTAAATTGTAATGTTTAGTGAATGTGTGGACAGAAGTCCTTGTAGCTGCTTCCAGTATGTCCCTAGTAGGTACACCTCTTAAGAAAGCTGCTGAGGTAGAGGCTGCTCTAGTAGAATGGGTCCTAATACTCTGAGGAGGAACCTTGCCATGCTGCAAGTAACAAAAGTGAATACAATGAGCAATCCACTTAGAAATGGTCCATTTTGAAATAGTTTTGCCCTGAGCTCCAGGAGCAAAACTGACCAACAACCGATCCGACTTTCAAAAAGATTTAGTCCTGTCCAGGTAAAATCTAAGCTGTCTATGCACATCCAGGAAATGCAGTAACCGTTCCCCTTTATTCTGAGGATTAGGAAAGAAGGTAGGCAGGTAGATAGACTGGTTAAGAGACATGCTAGAAACCACCTTAGGCATAAAGGAGGGATTAGTTCGAAGAGAAACTCGATCCACGTGGAAGATGATAAAAAGCTCTATTGCCATTAAGGCCTGCAGCTCAGAAACTCTTCTAGCTGAAATAATAGCCAAAAGAAAGACAGTTTTCCAGGAGAGAAACTTCAGGTCTGCTGAGGCAGCTGGTTCAAAAGGAGGCAGAATAAGTTTCTCAAGTACAAAATTCAGATCCCAAGCAGGAGTAGGTGCTCTTCCTGGGAGGCTTTAAATTGCTAGCGCCCCTGAGGAACTGTTTCATCAAGGGATGAGAGAAAATGGGATGCTCAAAGGAACAATGAGCAGAAATAACCGAAGCATGGATTTTGATAGAAGAAAAGGAAAGTCCACCATTAAGCAAGCCTGCCAGATAGTCAAGAATGAGAGGAAGAGAAGGGTCTTCCCCTCTAGTCTGCAACCAAATGGAGAATTGTTTCCACTTATCTGTGTAAGATTTCCTAGTGCTAGGCCTCCTGGCCTCAGGAAGGACCTCAACCACTTGTTGGGAAAGGTTTAAATTATGAGCCAACCTGCCAAAGGCAGAGTCTGAAGATGAGGATGGAGAATTCTTCCCCTCTCCTAAACCAAGAGATCTGGTATCAGGGGAAGATACCATGGCTGAGACTTGGAGAGACTGCGAAGTAGTGGATACCAATGTTGTCTGGGCCAGTCTGGAACTGCTATGATTGCTCTTGTTTTTTTGTCCCTTATCTTTAACAGCACTCTGGGAAGAAGAGGCAGAGGAAGGAATGCATAGATCAAGAGCTGTGTCCAGGGGAAGGACAGAACATCCACTTTTCAAGCTGTGTTGTGATGATCCCTGGTGCAAAAGGTTGGAAGAAGGTGGTTGGTTGGAGATGAGAAGAGATCCACCTGGGGAGTGCCCCAATGCTGAATGATGCGATAGAAGGTGGTCTTGTTTAGTTGCCACTCATGAGGATCCAGGACCTGCCTGCTCAACCAGTCTGCCAAGGTGTTCAGCCTTCCTGGAAGAAACTGAGCTATCAGATTAATACCCATGGAAGTGCTATGGACCACACTATCATGCTCTGTCTGCACAGAGGCTAAGAGTGCATCCCTCCCTGCTTGTTGATGTACCACATGATTCTGGTGTCTGTCCTGACCAGAAGAGTACCAGGAGAGAGAAGATGTTTGAACGCCATTAAGGCCTGCTGGACTGCCATCAATTCCTTCAGATTTATCTGCAAATTAACCTGTTGAGAGTCCCAAGTCCCTTGAATGCATTTTCCCTCTAGATGTGCTCCCCAAGCGTATTCCAAGGCATCTGTGGTGAGAGTCTGGCTGGCAGGAGGTGGACAGAAAGGCAGGCCTTTGTTCTGAGCACAGGCCGTCGCCCACCAAAGGAACTCTGTCTGCTGGCAGGGAATTAGAGGAAGTATCAAGTCTAAATCCTGAGTGTGTTGACGCCAAAGGTTTTTGAGGTACCATTGTATTTTCCTCATATGCAGTCTGGCATATGGAATCATCAAAATACAAGAAGCCATGAATCCCAGGGCTTGCAGGAATTGCCTTGCAGAGAGCTGGGTCAAGATTGCTAAATTTCTGAAGTAAATCAAAAGATCCATTTGTTTCTCTTGAGGGAGGAATACCATCTGGGCGGCTGTGTTCAGGCTCGTTCCCAGGAATACAATCTCCCTGATGGGTACCAATTTTGACTTCTTTTCATTGATTGTAAAGAACCTTCTCACCTATTTGGGATATACCAAGTCCAAATCCTTTAGAAGGTGCTCTGGAGAGTTTGCCTGAGTAAGACAATCGTCCAAGTAAGGGTAAATTTGAATGTTTCTTTGCCTGAAAAAAGCAATGACTGGAGCCAGGCATTTGGTAAAAACTCTGGGAGCAGTAGATGAGCCAAAGGGTAGTGCAGATAATTGGAAGTGCCTGTTCCCCACCCTGAAGCGAGGGAACTGCCTGCAGCTTTCCATTACTGGGATGTGCAGATAAGCTTCTTTGAGATTGAAAGTCACCAGCCAGGAATCCTTGGCCAGCATTGGCAGCAACTGCTGAAGAGTGAGCATTTTGAATTTGGGAATAACCAGAAAAGTGTTTAGAATGGACAAATCCAGAATACGGCGCCTGGTGCCCCCTTTTTTGGGAACCAGGAAAAGTCTTGGAGTAGAAACCCTAACCTATCTGTAGTGCAGGAACTGGCTCTATTGCTCCCAGGTTTAGTAAAGAAGAAATTTGTTTTTCTGCTTCTGCCCTTTGATTTGGGGGATATCTGGGTATCCTTGGTGGACAGGGAAGGTGTGAAAGGAGAACTTGTAGCCTTGGGATACTATTTTGAGCATCCATTTGTCATCTGTGATGGTGAACCAGATGTTTGCAAACATGGCTAACCTTCCCCCCAAAGGAAAACCTGGGCCCGCAGAAGCAGGCGGGGGAAGGCCGGAGTCATTGGGAAGGCTTGCTTTGGGAAGTTTGCTTAGAACTCCCTGATTTTGAAGAGGAAGCCTGCCAGTGCTTAGCCTTTTGAGGGGTGGAAGTCTGTCCCCTAGAAGACCTGTAACCCCCTAGACCTAGTGCAACTCTGTTTACTAGGGTCAGGAAAAGACCAATTCTTAGAAGGGTAATGTCTACTAAAACAAGGAGGCTGAACTTTGCAGAAAGTCCTTAACAGTTCACATAGATTTGGCCTTATCCTCTAACCTTTTTAACACCTCTTCTGCTTTGCTATCAAAAAGATCATCCTTGTGCAAAGGCACATCCAGTAATTTAGATTTGACAGATTCAGAAAGGGGCTGTTCCCTGAGCCAAGCATGTCTTCTAATGACAGAACCAGTGGCTGCTGCCCTGCAAGAAGCCTCCAAAGTGTCGAAACCACAATGTAGAGAATGTTTAGTGACAAGAGTGGCAGAATTCAACAAATTATGCATGTCCTTACTCTCCATCAGGGAAGGAACACCAGCAATTCTAGCCTTAACAGCCTCCAAAGTATGCTGCTGATACTTAAACATATGAAACAGGAGGGTGGCCTAATGGTTAAGGTGTTTGCCTTACAAACACAAGGTGCAGGGTTTGAGTCTCACAAGGGATAAATGGCCAAGCTTAAAATGGCTCGCAAGGGCAGTTAGCTTAGTACTAATCTATGAACCTATGAACAATTAACAGGCCCAATAGCCAGTGTGGAAGTAGTATAAACCTTTTTACCCCATCTATCCAAGGTCCTAGATTCCCTGTCAGAAGGAACAGGACTTTTAGCAACCATGGCTTTAACACCCCTTAGGGCCCTGAGAAATAATCTCTGGATCAGCAGTAGGCTTCTTGAAAAGGAAATAATGAGAATCAGGAACTCTACAATACCTGTCAGGCTTTCTGGGAGCAGGAGGAAAGTACATTGTGTACACTTACCATAAATGTAGATGTTAGAGTGTATTCACTGTTGCAGCCATTACATTTGGGTAATCTGCTGGCAGGTTGCCCTCAGTCAGCCTGAATTCCAAAGTGTTGGGTCCTGCGTCGGTTGCTGTCTTCTCTTCCATGACGTCAGGTCGTCAAGGGTATAAAACATGCAGCCAACGCCATTTTCTTTAGTTTTTCTTGCCCCTGATGTCAGGTGCCCCCAAAAAGGTAGCAATATTATAAATATTTATATATATACATGCATCAATATAAACTTTACCTTCATCTACAACCAAATACACCACATAGGTTGTAGAAGATAAGAGCGGGAAAGATAAACTGTAGAATGACAGGGGGATGGCGGGAGGGTAACCTGGACTGCAACAGTGAATACACTCGAGCATCTACATTTATGGTAAGTGTACACAACTGTACTATGTTCTTTGTGCTTCACTGTTGCAGTCATTACATTTGGGTAGAATCCCAAAGCTATGGTTGGGAGGCTGGAGCTAAACAGCATTAGGTGAGGCTATAAAGCCCTGCATCACTGCAGAGGCAAAGCCTGCCCTGGACTTAGAGTAGAGAGGCAAATGGTAATGTTTTGTAAAGGTGTGAACAGAAAGTAGCAGCCAATAAAATGTCCTTGGTTGGTACTCCTCTGAGAAAGGCTGCTGAAGTAGCTGCAGCTCTGGTGGAGTGAGACCTAATGCCCTTGTGCACAGGTTTGCCATGGTGTAAGTAGCAGAAACAGATGCAATGGCTTATCCACTTTGAAACGGTCTGCTTTGAAATAGCCTTTCCTTCTGATCCTGCAGCATATGACCCTAGTAATTCCTCAGTTTTTCTTAGAGCGTTAGTCCTGCTCAAGTAGCATCTTAGCTGTCTGTGTATGTCCAAGGAATGCAGAATTATCTCCCTTTTGTTCTGCGGATTTGGATAAAAAATTGGCAGATGAATTGTTTGGTTAAGAGCCACACTGGAAATGACCTTCGGCATAAAAGTAGGATTTGTCCTCAGAGATACCCTGTCTGGATAAAATATGATAAAAGGCTCTACAGCCATGAGGGCCTGTAGCTCTGAAACTCTTCTTGCTGAAGTAATTGCTAGTAGCAGAGCTGTCTTCCATGATAAGAACTTTATAATCAGGGGTAGCAGCTGGTTCAAATGGAGGCAGGGTGAGCTTTTCCAACACATAGTTGAGGTCCCATGCTGGTAATGATGATCTTCTAGGAGGCCTTAAATTTTTGGCTCCTCTAAGATACCGCTTTAGTAAAGGATGAGAAAAGATTGGTGGCTCTGTATTGTAATGAGCCGATATGGCACAGGCATGGATTTTGATTGATGAGAAAGATAGGCCTTTGTCAAGCATCTCAGTTAAGTATTGTAATATCGGAGTAATATGTGGTTCTGCTGTATCAGTTCCTTGTGCTTGATTCCAAGCACAGAATCTCTTCCATTTGTCAGCATAAGATTTTCTAGTACTAGGCCTTCTGGCTTTCAAAATGACATCCATCACAGCTTTCACCAACAACATAATGAGCGCTTTTGTCTTGAATAACAAGACTTCATCAGAAGAATTAAAATGGCAGTTGAGACTTAAATCTAACATTTCCCCAGGTCTGAATGAATATATCACCATTAAACCAGTGTTACTAGCAAAAGCATTACAATTGTAATTACTTTAGGGAGTGTTCACTGTTTATTTTGCATTTTGCATTTTTTATTGTATGCTATTTTAATTTCATTATTCTTAACATTTATGAACTCCATAAAGTTGTGTTATGTTATGTTAAATGTTATTCAGGAATGGGAACATAATATACAAAGTAATTACGTGGGTTCATATTTTTAAGGTATTATGCGTCTTTAAATTTCAATTAGATCTAATGGCATATAGCATAAATAGTTAAGTAAAATCATGTGGGGATATCTGATGAAGTCTTGTTATGCAAGACGAAAGCGTTCATTCTGTTGTTGGTGAATAAATTGTTTGCTATTGTTTGTGGACTTGGACCTCAGTTTGTGATTTTGAAATTTCCACAATTATCTTTCTACAATTACATTGCCTGCTGTTTTCCAGTTTTTCTTTGGGGTCCAATCTACGAGTGGTGCTGGTGGCATAGGTGATACGTTTTATCCATTACTGTTTGGGTATGAAGCACATATCTGGAGATTCTACTTTAATCGAAGGAGAGGAGCTGTTTGGTATGGACAATGTTATATCCACCCAAAGTGAGCTACGCAAGGTTAGAGATGAAGTGTCTGCCTTAAAAGGTGACCTTACAAGGTTACTGGAGCTATTCAGTCAAAGGGAAGTGACGGGCGGGGCTACACAACCTAGCATGGCTTCTCCAGGTGGTAGGCATTTAAAAGAAATACCGGTCACGTCATCCCCACTCTCTACTATCATTGGGAGTTATGGTGAGGGTAAGACTGTAGCAGCGAACGCTTTACGAGCTCCAAGGCCTGACATAAGACTAACACAACAAACTAACACATTGCCGGCCCAAGGACAAGGTGCTATGGATGTGCGAGGTATATCCACTACATGCAAGTGTTCAGGAGGTTCAAAAGGTACTAAAAAATGTGTATACTTGTTCAGTTGCATGCAATAATTCCTGCAATTCTTTATTTTCTGCACATTCATAAATCAACATAATTTTCTGTTTTAGCAATCCCATTACATGTTGTTGGTACTTAAGCATATGAAATTGACAATTTAAAGCCCTGATTGCCAAGGTTACAGATGTATAAACCTTTTTTCCCCATCTGTCCAGTGCCCTAGAATCTCTGTCAGAGGGGGTAGGGTTTTTTGCTGTTGAGGCCTTAACTCCCTTTGGACCCTGTGAAATAGTTTCAGGATCAGCAGCAGAGTTTCTAAATAAAAATTTATGTGAGTCAGGGACTCTAATATCTGTCACAGGCTTACTGGGAGCCGGAGGTAAGGAGTCAGGGGTCAAGCTTGACTCCGAAAACACATCATCCACAATGTCTAAAACAGGGGGAATGGCTAAAGGCTTGTGCTGAGGGAGAAGGAAATCTCTGAGCCTCTTTTTTGATTCTGAGAAGTCTTGACTCTCCAGTGAAAATGCTCCCTCAAAGTATGCAATGTTTTCCCAAATGAATAATCCTCAGGAGGAGATGCAGATGGAATAGACTCCTCTGCATCGGAATCCTCATAGGGAGGTATAGATAATTCCTGATCAGAAGAGGAATCAGTAGAAATAGAAACCTGATCTGAAGATTCATAATCAGTGTCTTGCCTAGGCCTGTTATCTGGAGGGGGATGGGTACCCCTGATCAAGGTAATAAGGTCTTCAGCCATTTTGATCATCTGTTTTTTAGGCATAGAAGCCTGTGCACATGGCTCATGAGTCAGTTTCTTAGGATTAGAAGTTGCTTTTGTCTTTGGTTTTGCAGCTGTCGTCTGTTTGATGTACAAATGTTGAGGTCTGAATACACCCTCAGAAGCCGGTGCCTGCTCAGCGGCTCCGGACCCATCCGAGGGAGATACATCCATCGGTCCAATACCTTGAGTATCTTGCGGCATGCCGGACTCCACATGGGTGTCGGTAGAGGCCTGCGACTCGAAGGTAGTGGGTATCAGGGGCTGCAAAAGCGCCTCACTGAGTACCGGCGAACTGACGACTGGCTAAGGAGAAGCTTCGTCGTCAGTTTTGGATCTCGACCGCCTTTCTCTGTCCTTTTCTTTACGTTTTTTATGTACTCCGGTAGTCGGATTGCTATCAAGACGACATTTCTGGGTAGTTAAATCTGTTTCCAAAATACTTTGATGCAAAAATATATCGACGCTTAATAGTGCGTTGGTTAAATCTAACACAAAACCGACAGCCAGACACATTGTGATCAGGGCCTAGGCAAGGAATACAGTATAAATGGAAATCCTTATGAGGTATTTGCTTCCCGCAAGTAATACAATTATTAACATTTTTTGACATCGGTAAAAAGCAAGAAAAAAGTTTCCCCAACGGGATTCTTAGCTTTAGTGAAGATTTCGGTTCTGAAACTCAAACTGGAATATTTCAGTAGTCGGCCAACCGGCACTTGCGAAATGCTTCTGCTTTGGGCACCGCGCGGCAAGAAAGACTGGAGAAAATGGTGTTGGCTGCATGTTTTATACCCCTGATGACCTGACGTCATGGAAGAGAAGGCAGCAACCTACACAGGACCCAAGACTTTGGAATTCAGGCCGACTGAGGGCAACCTGCCAGCAGATTACCCAAATGTAGTGACTGCAACAGTGAAACACGAAGAACATCAGAATTAAGAGTCAAAGAATTCTCCATGAAAGCATCAACAACTTCCAAAGCTGGAGGGATAGCCAAAGGCTTATGCTGTGGCAAATCCAAGAATTCCCTAATCCGTTTCTTAGACTGAGGGTAGTCCTGACTTTCCCATTTGAAATGCTCCCTAAGAGTATTCAGAGTAGCTCCAAAAAAAAAATCTTCTGGAGGGGAGGCAGAAGGGATGGAGTCTTCTGCATCAGAATCCTCAAAACCTGAAAAAAGTGGAGAGTTTCCCTCTTCATCAGCAGAGTTGCTGGAAACCTCATAGTCTGAGGCAGAGAAAGCTTCTGGGGACAATTCCCTAATCCTTTTAGAAGGAGGTGGCTGAGAGCCCTTGATAAGGGTCAAGAGATCACTAGCCATTTTAACCATCTGAGCCTGAGGCATCTGAGGGGAGGACAACGCCTGATTAGGAGTAGATTTTCAGACAGAAGGCCTGCTAAAAAACCAGAGGGACTCGGAAGGCCTAGCCACCGCAGAAGTCTGAATCAAGGTCATTGGTCTGGATCTGGTCTCTGGGCGGAGAAAAGAGGCCTCAAAAGCTGGCTCCTGCTTAGCAGCTCCGAATCCAGAAGCAGCGACAGGCAGAGGGTCAGAAGACGAAGTGGAAGCCTGGGGTATGGAGGACTCAGAAAAGGTCTCTGCAGATGCCTGCTGCTGAACATCCACGAACTGCAGGGGCAAAGAAAGCGCCTCACTGACTACCGCTGGGCCGACAACCAACTTAACAGGGACGTAGTCGACTAATTTAACCCTAAGCCCGTCGCGGTCCTTGTCCTTGCGCTTCTTAGGAACGTCTGAAGTCGGGAGACCAGAAGACGCCATACCGACAAACTTAGACCAAACTCCAAAATGCTTGAACAAGATCCTAGCTCTATGGCGTATGGTACGCAGGTTGAAAGAAGCACAGAGCACACAATTAGGGATGTCATGCTCAAGGCCCAAACAAGTAATACAATAGGAGTGAAAATCATGGTGCGGAATCTGTTTTCCACAGGCAAGACAGTTATTAACTTTCTCTGACATTCGTTAAACCAAGAAAAGAGGGTCCCCAATTGGGTACGTATCTGAGGATGTCTTCAACTAAGCAGTCGGATTACAAAAAGAAGGTGCTCGGCCGACCGGCACTCATGCAAAATGCTTCTGCTTTGGGCTCCGCGGCAAGAAAGACCGAGGAAATGACGTCAGCTGCCCTTTTTTGTACCTGACGTCTTGACATCAGGCCTAAACCGAAGGCAGCCAACGTCATATACCAAGGACTTTGGTATTCTGGCTGACTGTGGACTACTGGGAGCTGGATAACCCAATTTGTAAGGACTGCAACAGTGAAACACGATGAACATCATTATGTTCCATGTTTGTATGTGTATATAGTTACTGGTTTCAGAAATCATTAGCACAATTTTTTGATTCATCCATGATAAATAATTTCAAGAGATACTTTAAGCAATTACATACGAGATGGATTATAGATGTTCTAAACATAATCCAACTGCATGATGCTTTATAAATCCTTATTAAATGTGAATGGTTTAAATAATAACATTAAAAGAGCAGGTTTGCTAAAGTTTTAAAGAATGCATAAAGCACAGATAATTTTCTTACAAGGGACTCATTTATTGAAGAAAGATTTACTGAATTTCTCTTTTACTGGTTACACAGTACTTGTTGATTCTTAAGTCCAAAAGAAGAGGCACCCTTATATTATGGAATAACACTTAAACACCTAAAACATTAAGCACATTTTCAGACAAAGATGGAATGTCTAGTGGTGCTGGAAATAAGAAATGCTACACACACTGGTAAATTCTTACTGGATACCTGGATTAGGAACTAAATATGTAAATAAATATCTGGATACCATTACATTACATGCAAAGGGAGAAATTATATTGGTGGGATACTTCAATTGCTTATTAACAGATAGAGACACTTCTAGAAGCAGTAAGGTTAAATTAACAACACAAGCTAAGAAAAGTACAGTTTTGTAACTACCATAAATGTAGATGTTCGAAGATCCACATTGCTGCAGTCATAACCTGTGGGTAGTCCGCTGTCCTCGGTCGGCCCAAATACCAAAGAGTTAGGCTGGCGTCGGTCATGGTCGCTCAGATCTGACGTCAGTACGCCGTGGTACTAAAGCGCATGACCGACGCCATATCCTCAGTCTTTCTTGCCCCAGATGTCAGAAGGCCTTAAAAAGAAAGGCCATAGCCAAAAATAGAAAAATACCCAATCACCAAAATAGCAACAATAGGTACACCACAAAACCCATTCACCCCAAACTACAGAGGGGAAGGAGGGAGGGTAAATTGGACTGCAGCAATGTGGATCTTCGAACATCTACATTTATGGTAGGTACAAAACTGTACTATTTTCTTCATCTCACATTGCTGCAGTCATAACCTGTGGGTAGAATCCCAAAGCAAAGGAAAAGGGAGGTTGGTAAAATCAAATAGCATTAGGAGCTGCTAACATGCCCTGTAACACTGCAGTGGCAAATCCAGCCCTAGATTTGGAATAAAGAGGGAGATGGTAGTGTTTAGAAAAAGTGTGCACTGAACTCCAAGTAGCTGCCTCCAAAATGTCCTTAGTAGCTACTCCCCTTAAAAAAGCAGTAGAAGTGGCAGTCACTCTAGTGGAATGAGGTCTGATTCCAGCCGGAACCTCCTTACCATGATGAGAATAACAAAAAGCAATACAATGGCCAATCCACTTAGAAATAGTTTGTTTTGAAACAGGTTTTCCTTGTGAACCCAAGGCAAAAGAAATGAATAACTGTTGAGACTGCCTGAACCCTTTAGTTCTACTCAAATAATAACGTAACTGCCTGTGAATATCCAAAGAGTGCAAAATCTTTTCCCCTTTATTTTGGGGATCAGCATAAAATGTAGGCAAATGAATAGACTGGTTTAAGGCCACATTTGAAACAACTTTAGGCATAAAAGTAGGGTTAGTACGCAGGGATACCCTATCCTTATGAAATATCAGGAAGGGTTCAACTGCCATGAGAGCATGTAATTCAGATACCCTTCTAGCAGACGTAATGGCCAACAAAAAAGCAGTCTTCCAAGACAAAAACTTCAACTCAGATGTAGCTGCAGGTTCAAAAGGAGGTAAAGTGAGTTTTTCCAACACAAAATTGAGATCCCAGGAAGGAGTAGGAGCTCTACGTGGGGGTCTTATGTTCTTTGCCCCTCTAAGAAATTGCTTAAACAAAGGATGAGAGAATAATGGTGGGTCACAGTCATAGTGAGCAGAAATGGCTGCAGCATGAACTTTTACAGAGGAGAAAGACAAACCCTTGTCTAATAATTCTGTAAGATACTGAAGAGAAACACTCAAATTAGGCACTGAAACATCAAAGCTCTTTGCTTTTCTCCAAAGAAAAAATCTCCTCCATTTATCAGCATAAACTTTCCTTGTACTAGGCCGTCTGGCCTCCAAAATAACATTCAAAACTTGTTGAGGAAGCTGCGACCCCCCCCCGGGTCTAGAACAGAATACGCCAGGCTGTCAGATGCAGGGACTGTATCTTGACATTGAGGAAATGATTGTTTGCCTGGGATAAAAGGTGTGGAATCGGAGGCAAAGGCCAAGGAGGCTCCCGTACTAAACTCCTCAGCAGAGGGTACCAGTGCTGACGTGGCCAATCTGGAGCTATTAGAGTCATGCAGGGCTTGTCCTGTCTGACCTTCAAGAGCACCTTGGGAAGGAGAGGCAGAGGAGGAAAGGCATAGACGTGAAGGTTGTTCCAACTGAATGAAAGAGCATCCACTTTCCAAGCTTTTGGGTGAAACATCTTTGTGCAAAACTTTGGCAGTTGGAAATTTAGTGGAGAAGCGAACAGATCTATGTCTGGAGTCCCCCAATCCACTGTCAACTGTTGAAATACATGAGGATCCAATTTCCACTCGTGGGGATCCACCATCTGTCTGCTCAAAACATCTGCTAAGGAGTTCTGTGCTCCTGGCAGAAACCTTGCCTGAAGAGTGAGGTGCAAACTGACAGCAGTCTCCCACAAAATCATAGCTTGTCTGCAAAGAGGGTACGAATGGGTTCCCCCTTGCTTGTTGATGTACCACATGACTGTTGTGTTGTCTGTTTGAATCAACACTTGTCCTGGGTGAAGTAGATCCTTGAAAGCCATCAATGCAAATTGGACTGCTAACATCTCCTTCATGTTGATGTGCAAATGTTGAAGTCAGGCAGGCCACGTGTCTTGAACCCATTTTCCATTGAAGTGTGCTCCCCAAGCCATGTCTGAGGCATCTGTCGTTAAGATCTGACTCGCCACTGGTCGGGTCACAGAGAGTCCCTTGTTTAGGTGACATTCCTGAGCCCACCACAAAAATTCCCTTTGAATGCAAGGTATTATCTGAATGACAGTGTCCAAATCGTGGCAGTGTTGAGTCCATACGCTTTTGAGATACCATTGCAGCTTCCTCATATGCAGTTTGGCATTGGGAAGCACCAGAATACAAGATGCCATGAACCCCAAGGCTTGAAGGACTGTCCTTGCAGTCAGCCTGGACCGTAGAGACAATTGTTGGAAGTAAAGGGTAAGATTTCTTTGTTTGTCCGGGGTCAAAAACGCCATCTGAGAGGCTGTATTCAGTCTCACACCCAGAAAGCACATGTCCTGAGAGGGTACTAGACTGGACTTTGTTTCGTTCACAGAATACCCTAGCCACCTTAACACTGCCATAACATACTGTAGATGGTGAAGTAACTTGACTTTGTCTTGAGCAAGAATCAGGCAATCGTCCAAATAAGGATAAATCTGTATTCCCCTTAACCTTAAGAAGGCTATCACTGGAGCCAGGACCTTTGTGAACACCCTGGGCGCAGTAGATAAGCCAAAGGGCAATGCAGAGAACTGATAATGTAAAGTCCCAGCCCGAAAACGCAGGAACCTCCTGCAGCTGGGCCTGATAGGAATGTGAAGATAAGCCTCTTTGAGATCCAGAGTAACCATCCAGTGATCTTTGCCTAGGAGAGGCAGAAGTTGTTGCAAAGTTAACATCTTGAATTTTGGAATGTCCAGGTATGTGTTGAGAATAGACAAATCCAGGATTGGCCTCCAAGTGTTTCCTTTCTTTGGTACAAGAAACAGGCGAGAATAAAATCCTAGGCCCACTTCTGACGTAGGGACCTCCTGGATAGCCCCCAATTTTAGAAGTAAAGAAATCTGTTTGTGAGCCTCCACCTTTCGCTGAGGAGGAACGTCTGGCATACCTTTGAAAGGAGGCAAGGTGTGAAAGTAAAACTTGTAGCCTCGATGTATAATGTCCAACACCCATTTGTCCTGGGTGACTAAAAGCCAATTTTGTCTGAAAAGTGCCAACTTTCCTCCCAGAGGAGCTGCCAGACAGGAGGGATCTGGCAGCTGAAGATACAGGTCATTGGGTCTGTTTACGAAAAGGCTGACCCCTGCCCTCACCTGAAGATTGTGCAGGGGAACTCCACGTTCTTGGTCTGAAAGAACCCTGAGCATGAGCTCTGCCCCTACCACGTCTAGATCTGCCCCTAGACTGTAAATCAGAAGAAGGATAAGCCCATCCCTTAGCCGGCCAATTTCTGCTAAATTTAGGGGGCTGTACCTGTAAAAATTCCTTAACTGTCTGCATGGACTTAGCTTTGTCTTCCAATTTTTTCAAAACTGACTCCACAGGAGAACCAAACAGAACTCCAGATTGAAGGGGAGCATCCAAAATTCGAGCCTTAACATGCTCTGATAAATTCTGATCCTTAAGCCAGGCGTGCCTACGAATAACTGATCCAGTGGCAGCCACCCTGGAGGAAGCCTGAAGAGCATCAAAACCACACTGCAAAGAATGCTTACCCACCTGGTCAGAGGCATGAACTAAATCTTGCAATTCTTTACACTCAATACCCTCTGCCAAAGCATCCACCTTAGACTTTAACTGGCTTAAGAGAAAATTCTGGTATTTCAGCATATGAAACTGGCAATTCAAAGCCCTCATCGCTAGAGTGGAAGAGGTATACACTTTTTTACCCCACCTATCCAAAGCTCTAGAATCTTTATCCAGAGGAACTGGATTCTTTACAATAGAAGCCCTGACACCCTTAGGTCCCTGGCTAATAGTCTCCAGGTCAGCTCTTGGGCTCTTATACAAATATTTATGAGCCTCTGGCACTCTGTAATACCTGTCTGGTTTAACAGGGGCAGGAGGTAAAGAATCAGGATTAAGGGAAGCTTCAGAGAAAACATCCTGTACAACATCCAAAACAGGGGGAATAGCCAAGGGCCTATGCTGTGGCAAAAATAAAAATTCCCTAAGCCTCTTTCGAGAATCTGAGAAATCCTGACCTTCCCACTTAAAATGCTCCCTCATAGAATGCAGGGTTTCAGAAAAAGAAAAATCCTCTGGAGGGAAGCAGAAGGACATGAATCCTCTGCATCTGAATCAGAATAAGGAGGAAAATCCTGAATGTCCTCAGCCGAAGACTCAGAGTAATCTGAGGAATGCTCCAATCCTTCCACCCCTGGCTCCACCCTAGGCCTCTTATCTGGGGGGGGCATAGAACCCCTGATTAAAGTAATCAAATCCTCTGCCATCTTTAGCATATGCTTTTTAGGTACAGAACTAGGGCTGACGCCAGTGGAAGACAAACCAGGCCTGACCTTGGAAGGTGCTCTAGAGACAGAAGTAGAAGGCCTAACCACCTTATGCAAAGAAGGGACTACAGAGACCTGAGAGGCCCCCTCAGCCTGACCCGACTCCTGAGAGGCCACATCCTGCAAGATTAAAGGCTCCCCCTGAGATTCAGCTGAAACCTCGGCTGGATCCACAGATTCCACCGTAGTTTCCAAAGAACCGGCGTCCGTAACGGACGACTCATCCTGCTTGGACTTTAACGTCTTTTCTTTACGCTTCTTAGCGGTAGCGGGCGTCAGAGGATCCGACGGCATATTGTAATTACACCGCTTACCGAAGACAAGCCTAGCACAATCTAACCTACGTTTAATGGTGCGCTTATTAAATCTAGCACAAAAGCGACACCCGACTACGTCGTGCTCAGGCCCCAAGCAAGGAATACAAAGAGAGTGGTAATCCCTATGAGGTATCTGCTTCCCACAAGAAATACAATTATTTACTGTTTCTGACATCCGGATTTAACTGAGGCAAGAAAAGACAAAAATATTCCCCAATGGGGTACTTAGCCCAACTTGGTTTTCGGTCTGAAACTCAGAATACGAAAATTTCAGGACGCCGAACGGCACTTGCAAACGCTGCTTCTGCTTCGGACCATGCGGCAAGAAAGACTGAGGATATGGCGTCGGTCATGCGCTTTAGTACCACGGCGTACTGACGTCAGATCTGAGCGACCATGACCGACGCCAGCCTAACTCTTTGGTATTCGGGCCGACCGAGGACAGCGGACTACCCACAGGTTATGACTGCAGCAATGTGAGATGAAGAACATCTAAATAATTTCATCGCCTCAATGAATTTCAGAGACATATACAATTTAAGACTACAAAATTCGCTTAACCATAATCACTATTCATTCAGATTTGGCACACAAATAAATATTGATAAGATTTTTGTTTCAAATAGCTTTATTCAAAAATAAGTGATTTTTGATAATGGCATGTCCACTTTCTGTCCATAATGCCCTTTTTTAGTCTGGATGTGAAGAATGATGATTTGATAACTTTACAAAGAATTCCAGCACATATAGCAAAACTAAAAGGCTTTAAAGAATGGATTTTAAAATAAATACATACATTTGGAGAAATCAACAATAATGGAGAGGTATCAGATATACTTTGGGATGCATTAAATGTTTACTATATGGCAGAGTTAAAGCTTGGTACTTTCAAAAAAGAAAGGAATGGGATAAAGAACTTTCAGAACTACAAACCAAAATAGACAAGTTGAAACTAAATTTGAAATCAAATGATACAGCAGTACATACGGAAATTTCAAACTTAAACCAGAAATACTTAGCAATACTATATCATAAAATTGCTATAAACTTAGAAAAACTAAAATTGCAATCCTATTTTGTAAACCCTAGACATTTACATTAATTGGCTATCAATTAGATCCAAGCAAATCAATAAACAAAATAATATCAATGAAATCAAACATAGAGGTAACAGCTCAGTTAAAAGAACAGCTGATCTAAGTGATATATTAGAAGCATTTAAAATGCATTATAGTTCAATTAATGACACACACACTCACCTCTAGAGACAGATAATATAGTACATAAAATTCTTCAGGAAAATATAAATACTAAATTATCAAAGCAATAAAACAATATGCTAAATAAACAAACAACATTAACAGAAGTAAAAGAACAAATTAAAAACCTGAAGGACAATAAAGCCCCAGGACTGGATGGGATAATCACAGAAATATATAACATTCTTCCAGATTACATATTAAACA
This sequence comes from Protopterus annectens, assembly GCF_019279795.1. Classification (NCBI taxonomy): domain Eukaryota; kingdom Metazoa; phylum Chordata; order Ceratodontiformes; family Protopteridae; genus Protopterus; species Protopterus annectens. Next base: position 1,045,779,040 of record NC_056732.1, read on the forward strand.
CTTCTATGGTAAAACAAGAGGTAATAATTCCCCCTTCTTGGAAGTACTCCATAATTTCTCCTATTCTGAAAAGGCAAATATCTGAAATTGTGTGCATCCTATAAGACCTACTTCATTATTAAACATTGATTATAAACTTTTTATGTCCATCTTGGCTAAGAGACTAAAGCACATACTACCTAATTTAATACATTATGACCAAACAGGGTTTATCTTACATAGAGAAGTACATGATAATATTATTAAATTATCATCTTTAATGGACATTGCGAACAAAAACAAAAAAACATTTAACTGTTATAAATTGGGATACAGACAAGTTGTTTGATTCCATTAGTTGATCATATTTAAAAAAAAATTGACAGGTATAATTTTCCCTCAGATTTTACTAACTTAATACTGAAAATATACAATAAATCAAAAGCATATGTTAAAATTGGTTCATGCTTATCACCTCCATTAAGAATTCAGAAAGGGACTAGACAAGGATGCCCCATGTCCCCATTATTATTCACCCTATCAGTTGAACCTTTTGCTTCAAACATCAGAAATGACAAAAACATAAAAAGGATTTTACTTAAATGAGGAATATTGTCCAAAATCCAGCTGTTTGCAGATGATATTTTACTAACCTCCAGTGATACAGACATTTCTATACAATATATTATAAATGCTATGAATCAATTTGGGAAAATATCAGGACTTAAATGTAACCAAAATAAAACAAGAACATTATTAATCAATAAGAAAATAATAGAAAGCTACTAAAGTATAATACATTTAATTGGGAAAATGATACAATAGTGTATTTAGGAATTAGTATAAAGAACACATGAAAAGAGACTATTAAATTACACCAATCTATTAGCTGCAATCAGTGATTTAACTAAGAAATGGAACAAAATGTTTTTCAATATGGAAGACAAACTTACTTTAATAAAAATGGCTATTTTACCTAAAATCTTATTTTACACACAAATCACTGATTTTACCCCCACCTAAAAAATTCTTTAAACAAATAGAGTTTTTACTACTTACATTTCTTTGGTTTCCACAAAAACCAAGAATAGCATACAAATAGCCATGTAAGAGCCTGGAATACTAATGGAATTGAATTTCCTAATATAGAATTATACTCCAAATCTGTTATTAACAATTTTACACTGGATTAAGTACAGTTGTGTACACTTACCATAAATGTAGATGTTCGAGTGTATTCACTGTTGCAGTCCTAACATATGGGTTATCTGGCCCTCAGTCCTCGGTATATGACGTCGGCTATAAACTGATGTCAGAAGGTCAGGTATAAAGGAGGCGGCCGACGCCATTTCCTCAGTTTTTCCTGCCTTAACTATCAGGAGCCCCCAAAAGAAGGCTAAACCAGGAAGGAAACACCCTGGAAAAATGACATCCAAAAATAACGTATCTAGTCTGTGCCTTAGGAAAAAAGGGGGAATGTTGGGTGGGAAACCAGGACTGCAACAGTGAATACACTCAAACATCTACATTTATGGTAAGTGTACACAACTGTACTATGTTCTTTGTGTTTCACTGTTGCAGTCCTAACATATGGGATGATTCCCAAAGCCCAGGAAAAAAAAACAAAAGGGGGGGAGGAAGAATCACATATTAAGGGTTGGTAAGGAGGCTTTGCAAAACTGCAGAGGCAAACCAGCCCTGGATTTAGAAAACAAAGGTAGGTTGTAATGCTTTGTGAATGTATGGACAGAAGACCAAGTAGCTGCTTCTAGAATGTCCTTAGTAGGCCACCTTTCAAAAAAGTGCAGAAGTAGAGGCTGCTCTAGCAGAATGGGCCCTAATACCCTGAGGGGGAACCTTCCCATGCTGCAGGTAACAAAAGTGAATACAATGAGCAATCCATTTGGAAATGGTATGTTTTGAAATAGCTTTACCCTGAGACCCAGGAGCAAAACTAACCAACTACTCAGACTTCCAAAAGGGTTTAGTCCTATTTAAGTAAAATCTCAACTGTCTGTGCACATCAAGAGAGTGCAGAACCCTTTCCCCTTTATTCTGGGGGTTATCGAAAAAGGTAGGCAGATGAATAGACTGGTTAAGGGTCAGACTGGAAACCACTTTAGGCATAAAGGAGGGATTCATTCTCAGAGAAACCCAGTATGCATGAAAAATAATGAAAGGTTCTACTGCCATTAAGGCTTGCAGCTCTGAAACCCTTCTGGAAGAAGTAATAGCCAAAAGAAAGTCAGTCTTCCATGAAAGAAACTTTAAATCTGCAGAGGCAGCAGGTTCAAACAGAGGAAGAGTAAGCTTCTCCAGGACAAAATTAAGATCCCAAGCAGGAGTAGGAGCTCTTCTGGGAGGTCCAAGATTGCTAGCGTCCCTCAGGAATGGCTTCATCAAGGGGTGAGAAAAAGCTGGTTGCTCAAAAGAACAATGAGCAAAAATTGCTGAAGCATGAATTTTAATTGAAGAAAAGGAAAGTCCACCATTAAGCAAACCTGCTAGATAATCAAGAAAGAGAAAGTTGGGAAGACTCTTCTTTAGCCTGCATCCAAGAGCAAAATCTCTTCCATTTATCTGCACAGGTTTTCCTGGTGCTAGGCCTCCTGGCCTCATGAAGAACTTCAACCACCTGCTGGGAAAGATCTGAAGTATTAGCCAGGCAGTTAAATGCAGAGTTTGAAGATGAGGATGAAGAAACTTTCCCCCTTCCTGAACCAACAGATCTGGTACCAGGGGAAGATGCCAAGGCTGAGCTTGGGAAAGGCTGCAAAGAAGGGGATACCAATGCTGCCTGAGCCAATCTGGTGCTATAAGAATAGCCTTTGGTTTTTCGTCCCTTATCTTTAGCAGCACTCTGGGAAGAAGAGGCAGAGGGGGAAGGCATAAATTGAGAGTTGTGTCCATGGGAAGGACAAAACATCCACTCTCCATGCTTTGTTGTGAAACTCCCTGGTGCAGAAGGCTGGAAGGAGATGACTGGTGTGAGAGGAGAACAGACCCACCTGAGGAGTGCCCCATTGCTGAGTGATGTGATGGAAAATGATCTTGTTCAGTTGCCACTTGTGAGGATCCAGAACATGCTTGCTCAATTGATCTGCCAAGGAGTTTAGCCTCCCTGGAAGATACTGGGCTATGAGATGTATGCCCATGGAAGCTGCTAAGGACCATAGTCTCATGCTGTGTCTGCACAAAGGGTAAGAGTGAGCCCCCCCCCACTGCTTGTTGATGTACCACATGACTGTGGTATTGTCTGTCCTGGTCAGAAGTGTCCCAGGGTAGAGTAGGTCCTTGAAAGCCAGCAAGGCCTGCTGCACTGCCATCAATTATTTGAAGTTTATGTGCAGATGAATCTGTTGGGTCCTCAAGCCCCTGCCTGCCAGATGTGCCCCCATGCATAATCTGAGGTGTCTGTGGTGACAGTCTGGCTGGCAGGTGGTTGGCAGGAAGACAGACTCTTGTTCTGAGAACAGGCTGTTGCCCACCAGAGAAACTCCATTTGTAGACAGGGAATAAGGGGAAGAATCAAGTGCAAGTCCTGTGTGTGTTGACACCAAAGGTTCTTGAGGTACCACTGAAGTTTTCTCATATGCAGCCTTGCATATGGCATCATCAGGATACATGAAGCCACGAACCCCAGTGCTTGCAGGAATTGCCTTGCAGAGAGCTGGGTCATGCTTGCCAAGTTCTTGAAATAAGTCAACAGATCTTGTTTGTGTTGAGGGAGGAATACCATATGGGTGGCTGTATTCAGACTCGCTCCTAGGAAACCAATCTCCCTTGTAGCAACCAACTTTTACTTCTTTTCGTTGAGAGTGTAACCCAAAGAAGTGAGAATGTTCTTCACGATGTCCAAATCCTTTTTTAACTGTTCTGGGGAGTTTGCTTGAATGAGACAGTCATCCAGGTAAGGATACATTTGAATGTTCCTCTGCCTGCAAAAAGCAATGGCTGGCGCCAGGCACTTTCTGAAAACTTTGGGAGCAGTAGATAAGCCAAAGGGCAGTGCAGATAATTGGAAGTGTTGTTCCCCAGCCTTGAAATGAAGAAACTGCCTGCAACTTTCCCTTACTAGGATGTGCAGATAAGCCTCCTTGAGATCCAACGTTACCAGTCATGAATCCTTGTCCAACATTGGCAGTAACTGTTGAAGAGGGAGCATGTTGAATTTGGGAATCACCAGAAAAGTGTTTAGAATAGACAGATCCAGAATAGGGCACCAGGTGCCCCCTTTTTTGGGTACCAGAAAAAGTCTTGAATAAAAACCTAGGCCTGTCTGATTTGCAGGAACTGGCTCTATAGCACCCATAGTCAGTAGAGAAGAAATTTGATTCTCTACCTCTGTCCTGAGAGTTGTGGGTATGTCTGGGTAACCTTGTAGAACAGGGAAGGTGTGAAAATAAAACTTGTAACCTTGATTTACTATGTTGAGCACCCATTTGTCATCTGTGATGATTGACCATACTCCTGCGTACCTGGCTAATCTTCCCCCCAAAGGAAACCCTAGGCCCACAGAGGTAGGCACAAGAAGGGCGGAGTCACTGAGAATGCTTGCTTTGGGAAGCTGGCTTAGAACTCCCCGATTTAGCAGAAGAAGGATGCCATTGTTTAGCCCTTTGAGGGGCAGAAGCCTGCCTTCTGGAAGATCTGAAACCCTTAGGCCTAGAGCGACCCTGCTTGCCAGGATCAGGGAAAGACCAAGTCTTGGAAGGATAATGCCTACTAAACTGAGGAGGCTGAACCTGAAGGAAATCTTTTACAGCTTGCATAGAATTCGCCTTACCCTCCAACTTTTTCAGTACCTCCTCAGCCTTGTTACCAAAAAGGCTGTCTTTGTGCAAAGGAACATCCAGCAATTTGGATTTTACAGGTTCAGAAAGAGGCTGCTCCCTAAGCCAAGCATGCCTTATAACAGAACCAGTGGCTGCTGCTCTGCAGGAAGCCTCCAAGGTGTCAAATCCACAATGAAGAGAATGCTTATTAACCAGAGTGGCAGAATTTAGTAAATCTTGCAAGTCTTTGTTCTCCGACATGGAAGGAATATCTCCAAGCTTAGCCTTGATAGCCTCCAAAGTATGCTGCTGATACTTAAGCATGTGAAAAAGACAATTCATAGATCTAAGGCAAGAGTTGCAGAGGTATAGACCTTTTTACCCCACCTGTCCAAGGCCCTAGACTCCTTACAAGAAGGTACAGGGTTTTAAGCAATAGTAGCCTTAACACCCTTGGGACCTTGAGAAATAATCTCAGAATCAGCAGTAGGATTTCTAAAAAGAAATTGATGAGAATCAGGAACCCTATAATACCTATCAGGTTTTCTGGGAGCAGGAGGAACAGAATTAGGAGTTAAAGAATTTTCCATGAAAACACCATCCACAACTTCCAAAACAGGAGGTACTGCCAGAGGTTTATGCTGTGGCAAATCCAAAAATTCCTGGATCCTCTTCTTAGACTGAGGAAAATCCTGACTTTCCCAAGTGCTCCTTAAGAGTATTCAAAGAAGGGATAGAGTCCTCAGCATCAGAATCCTCAAAGTCAGAAAAAAGTGGTGAATTTCCTTCCTCACCAGCAGAAATACAACCTCATAATGTGATTCAGACAAAACATCAAGAGACAATTCCCTAACCCTCTTGGAAAGGGAGGGGGGGTGAGAGCCCTTAATAAGGGAAAGAAGATCACCAGCCATCTTTACCAACTGGGACTGAGGGACAGGAGGGGAGGCCGATGTCCGCTTGTGGGCAGATTTACGGCTGAAAGGTTTGCTAGTAATCCAGAGGGACTCACGAGGCCTATCAACTGCAGAAGTCTGAGCTAAGGTAGTTGGTCTGGCTCTGGTCTCATGTCGAAGAGAAGAGGCGTCAGAAGCCAGTGCCTGCACAGCGACTCCAGACCCATCTGAGGTGGTGACAGGCGGAGTGTCTGAAGACAAAATAGCAGCCTGCAGAATGGAGGAATCCATAAAGGTCTCAGCACAGGCCTGCGGCTGAAAATCTGCGGACTGTAGGGGCTGCAAAAGTGCCTCACTTGCTACCGCTGGGTCGACGACCAATTTCACTGGCGTGTCGTCAACAGCTTTAACCCTGGGCCTGTTGCAGTCCTTGTCCTTGCATTTCCTAGGTATATCTGAAGTAGGGAGACCAGAAGACGCCATACCGATGAACTTAGGCCAGACTCCGAAATGCTTATATGAAATCTTAGCTCTACAGCATATGGTACGTGGGTTGAAGGAAGCACAGAGATCACAGTTAGGGACGTCGTGCCCAAGGCCCAAACAAGTTATACAATAGGAATGAAAATCACGGTGCGGAATCTGTTTTCCACAGGCAAGACAGTTACTAACTTTATCTGACATTCGTTAAAGCAAGAAAAGAGGGTCCCCAATGGGGTACTTATTTGAAGGCATCTTCAACTTGGTAGTCGGAATGCAAAAAGAAGGTAAACGACCGACCGGCATAGTGCGAATTGCATCTGCTTTGGGCTCCGTGGCAAGAAAGACTGGGGAAATGGGGTCGTCTGCCTCCCTTTATACCTGACGTTCTGACATCAGTTTACAGCTGACGGCAGCCAACGTCATATACTGAGGACTCTGGTATTTGGGCCGACTGAGGGCTACCAGGAGCCAGATAACCCATATGTTAGGACTGCAACAGTGAAACACAAAGAACATCGTCTATCTATACCTCTAGTTGGAAACAACTACATGAGATCCATATGATTGCCACTAGAAACACTGAATCCCAATTTAATGAATCATTTGGAATCAGCAAACTATACTGACTACTCCGTGAGTACTGTCTATATAATAAGAGATTTAGCCACTTCTCATATGGTATAAATCAAATATTTTACATATTCAAAAACATAACACAACAATTATAACTTAAAACACTTTTTCTTATATTTCTCACAGCATACACTCCAGGTAGTTTGGATTACTTCAATATTAACAGAATGCTGAACTTTAAAGAAAATTGCTTAAAATTCTGGCACCAATTTATAGATAAAAAGAACATCCAATCAATGAACTTCTTTTTAGCCAGATTTAATGTCAGCCAAGATAATGGGCTATGTCTTCAATCATTAAGGCAATTTATTGAAGGTAAAGTTTGAGTATTAATACACCTAGGAACTGATGTTGTACCAAGTTTGTAACAGCTATTCATTTTATGTAATTCGATGAACATTGAATATAAATTAGAAGCTATGTACCTACCATAATGTTCCATGTTAGTTGTCTTCTCTCGCCTTCTTTCTTGCTGGATGGGTTTGGAGCCGATCCTCGGCTCCGACTCGGTACTTGCTAAGCTCGAGAGTCACTTTTACCAGCTCGAGGCAGCCCCATATCCCATGATGCAAGGCGGTAAATACCCAGATCTCATTAGGACCTAGAGGGAAAACTACCTAGCATAAAAACTTTCCACTAAGGAAAGAAGAGCAAATAGCCTAAAAAGGCTGTAAGGGGGAACCAGATAACTAAACTAGAACTAACTGGTGCCCAAAGAAACAAAATCTTTCAGAGCCAAGGGAGATCAAGGTCTGTCCAGGCAAGGGGGCAGGAGGGAGGGTCACAAGAAAGAAGGCGAGAGAAGACAACTAACATGGAACGTTATGGTAGGTACATAACTTCTAAATGTTAAGTTGTCAATCTCGCCTTCATTCTTGCTGGATGGGACCATGTCCCTAGCACCTCTATCCTGGGTGGCTCAATGGAACAGACTCTTGAGAACCGTGGAACCAAAACTGGCCCTATCCCTGGAGGCCAAATCCAATTTGTAATGAGAAACAAAGGTATGAGGAGTGGCCCAAGTGGCTGCTGCACAAATAGTATCTAAGGGTAGCCTAGCCTGAAAGGCTGTGGAAGTGGCTAGGCCTCTAGTGGAATGTGCCTTTGGTTTTGAGCACAGCTGTTTGCCCCAAGTTGATAAATGTCAGAAATGGTGGAAGATAGCCATCTAGACAAGGTCACTTTGGAAACAGGGAGGCCTTTCTTATTTTTAGCATAAGAAAGAAAGAGCTGATCAGACTTCCTGAATTGTTTTGTTCTGTCCAAATAATATCTGAGTTGGCAGTGAACATCAAGATAATGTAATTTTTGTTCCGATCTGTTGGAATAATTAGGAAAAAATACAGGGAGATCAATGGATTGATTTAAATTTGTTTTTGAAGCAACCTTGGGCAAAAAGGATGGATTAGTTCTCAAGGATACTCTGTCCTTGTGGAAGACCAAATATGGGGGACGAACAGAGAGGGCATGAAGTTCTGACACTCTCCTAGCCGAGGTAATAGCGACAAGGGAAGAGTGTCTTCCACGAGAGAAACTTTAGAGAGCATGAAGCAGCTGGCTCAAAAGGAGGAAGAATTAAGGATGTCAGCACTAGATTTAGGTCCCATTGAGGAGGAGGACTCCTGACAGGAGGTTTGAGGAGAAAAACTCCTTTCAGAAAAGCTCTACAAAGCTTGTGGGACATAATGTTGTGATCTGCAAACCCGACATGAAAGTTCGAGATTGCAGCCAACTGAACTTTGACCGTGGAAGATGAAGAACCCGAGTGAAAGATTTCCACAAGAAAATCCAAAACTGCATGAACAGGGGCAGTAAAGGGATCTATGTTCCTTGATTTCGCCCAAAGGGAGAAACGTTTCCACTTGCTAAAGTAAATCTTTCTAGTAGAGGATTTAAGGGAAGCCACTATGATATCCCTAACAGGGTTAGAGATCATAGGAAGCCTGGCTAAGGAAGAAAGTGGAGCAACCAAGCTGTGAGGTTGAGAGAAGGAATGGACCGGTGCAGCTGACCCGATTGGTGGATCAGAAGATCTGGCACTGGGTCCAGATGCCACGGCTGCACCAAAAGATGACGATGAAGGAACGGAAACCAAATTTGTCGAGGCCAATACGGGGCAATGAGAATCATTTTGGCTCTCAAAACGGTAGCTTTCTGGAGTACCTGTGGTATCAATGGAAAGGGAGGAAAGGCATAAAGAAGTCTCTGGGGCCAATCTTGGGTAAGAGCGTCTCTGGGGGGATGGCCCGGAAGTGGGAAGAGAGAGAAGAAGGCTGGGCATTTGCTGTTTTGGGGAGTAGCAAAAAGATCGCAACATGGGCGGTCCCACTTCTGAAAAATCTCCACCACTATAGATTGCTTGAGAGACCACTCGTGAGGCATGAGTATAGTTTTGCTCAATCTGTCCGCTAAAATGTTGGTTTTCCCAGGGATATGCATTGCTACCAGAAACTGATAAGAGGAGATCGCCCATTGCCAAAGTCTGAGAGCCTCTCGACACAAGAGGCAGGACTTGGTTCCGCCCTGCTTGTTGATGTACCACACTACGGACATGTTGTCCGTGTGAACTGCAATCGTTCCCAAGGGAAGAAAGTCGTTGAGGGCTTGCAACGTTAAAAGCACTGCTCTCATCTCTAGGACATTTATGTGCAGGTGGTATTCGAACGGTTGCCACGTCCCATGAACCATCCTGTCCTGATAATGACCTCCCCCCACCCGATCAGGGAGGCGTCCATAGTGACTGTGGCTACCGGGGCCGGGGAAACAAAGGGTCTGCCCTGATGGACCTGGGGAGAAGAAATCCACCAGGATAGGTGGTTTTTGCAAGTTTGTGTCACCAGAATCTGGTGACGCATGGGAAGCTGTTGGAAGGACCATTGGGTGAACAACATCCATTGAAGGAGACGCATGTAAAAACGGGCCAAAGGAAGGAGAGTAATGGCAGCTGCCATGAGGCCCAATACTTTTAGGACCAGTCTGGCTTGCACCTTTTTGCTGGCAAGTATGATCCGCACATGGTTTTGGATATCTAGGATTCTCTGGCTTGTGAGGTTTGCTGACATCCGAACAGTGTCTAAATTTGCGCCTATAAAAGTAATAGACTGGCATGGCAATAAGGAGGATTTTTCGTAGTTGATCGAAATTCCTAATTGAGTGCAGAGATTTAGGGTGTAATCTCTGGCTTGGAGAAGTTGATGCCTGGTGGTGGCTGAGAGGAGCCATTCGTCAAGATACGGAAACACTTGGAATCCTTGACGTCTCAGGTGAGCCGTGACCACTGCCATGCATTTGGTGAACACTCTGGGTGCTGTAGTGAGACCAAAGGGCAGGGCTCTGAATTGAAAATGACTGGACCCCAGCCGAAAGCGGAGAAACCTTCTGGAGCGTCTGTGGATTTTTATGTGATAGTACGCATCCTGAAGGTCTATTGAGCACATCCAGTTGTCTTTGCCTAAGAAGGGCAAAATCGATTGAAGTGTGACCATCCGAAATCTTGTCTTTTTCACAGACTTGTTGAGTCTGCTGAGGTCCAATATTGGTCTCCAATCTCCCGTCTTTTTGGGAACCAAAAAGAACCTTGAGTAGATTCCGGGCTCTGAATGGTCTGTTGGAACTGGCTGAATGGCCCTTTTTTGTAGAAGCTTTGATACTTCTAATTTTGCGATTTCCCTTAGACCGGGTGGAACATCTGGAAGGGAATTTTTGTGAGTGAAGGGACTTTCCTCGAAAGGAACCTTGTAAACCTCGGATATGATCGACTGTACCCATTTGTCTTGTGAAAGGGAAAGCCAGGCTTCTGGGTACAGCGATAATCTTCCCCCGACTGCCTCCAAGGATGGACAGTCGGGCAACACCTCAGGGATGCTGGAAGGGCTTGTCAGAGAGAGGCTCTCTGCTGCCCTGGTTCTGCGGACCCCCTCTGCCCCTAGGGCGGCGTCTATTATTATTACCCCCTCTGCCTCTAGGGGTAAACTGACCACGTGTGTCCGGCGTGACTCCCTGAGATTTACGGAACCACATCTTTCCCCCCTTCTGTCCTTTAGGGTAAGGCCTAGAAGGGGTGGAAAACGGACTCCTACGGCAGAAAGAGTCTTGCCGTCTTGCTCACACCTGGTCAACGTATCCTTCACCTGAGGACCAAACAATGTTGACCCATCGAAGGGAGAGTTTGTGAAGGACGCCTTAAAGGGATCTGCAAAATTACAGAGCCGCATCCAGGACTGACGTCTAAGAGCCACTCCTGTCCCTGCAGCTCTACTCGCTCCATCTGCTGCATACGAAATTAGCCGCATGGAGGAGTTGGTTATGGAGTTAAGGATTCCTAGCTGAGAAGCAATCTTGTCCTGAGCCCCTGCAGCTGTAGGATCCTGTACTACTTCACCTAATTCTTTAAGGATGTCCCTTTGAAGTCTGGTGAAGTGACATAAATAGTTCAGCGAACGCATGGCAAAGGTCGCTGAGGAAAACATCCGCTTACCATACCTGTCCATGGTCCTAGAATCCTTGTTAGGAGGATGGACTGGTACGGAAGGATCTGCAAGTTCCTTCTTGGTGGCGGCCGCCACCACCATGGCATCAACAGGGACACCTTTTGTAAGAAATTGTTTCTTGGAAGGGGCTGTAATAAATTTAGAAGGCCTCCTGGGAACTGGTTCCACGGAATCAGGAGATGCCCACGCCTTCCGAGCTATCACCTCCATGAGGGGGTCAAAAGGCAGAGACACCCAGGAGGTGGAGGGTCGAGATCTGAACGCCTCTAGGTATACCGACTCATCCTCGGAGGGATTAATGGAGGGCCAGTTTCCTCTCTGTTTAGGAGTTCTAGGATGTCTGAAAAAGAGACATCCTCAGAGGGGGATCTTGGGGACCCCTCCGACTCATCTAAGTCGGTATCTGAAGTTGTAGACTCAGGGGAGTCTAGGTGCTTCCTCTTACAGGTCCTCTTAGCGGAGGATCTCCTGACGGATCAGGAGAATCCTCGGAAGAGGGGGTTCTTCCCAGTGGGGAAACCTGAGGCGGTGGATCTCTCGGTCCGGGAGCAAGAGAGTGGGAAGAGACATCTACAGGCACCATAGAGGGAGGAGCTAAGGGGATAGACTGCTGATTGAGCCCGGGGCCCAGCACACTCCTCATCACCTCGAAGGCTCCCCTCCCAGGGAGATCGGAGAGACCCCTGCTCCGAAGAAACAGGGGCTCCCGGGCCCACCGAAAGGGAAGGCTCCGAGGCAGATGTCGGAGCCGAGCTCACCAAGGCCGAAGCCCCGAGGGGAAGAGCAGGGTCGGACAAGGGTCCGATGCCACTCACCCCCTCGGAGCAGACCAGGGAAGCCCGACCACAGGATCCCTCCAAGGAAGGTCTCGAGGAGGAGATAAGAGTAGAAGCTGAAGGAGCAGAAAGGGGTGGTATCTGCCCCGCAGCCGTAGCAGTGACTATTCCAATAGACTCCAGCTCCGAGCTCTGGAGGAGAGTCGAAGGAGGAACTTGAAGAGGGTGTGGACTAGTAGTCGTCTGTTGAGACGGACTATGAAGCATTTGGGCTAGTGCCTGTGATTTTAACAATCTGCTTACCACTCTCTCCAAATCGTGGTCTGAGAGCCTGGAAGACCTAGATGATCGGCTCCGATGGCTCCGCTCCGAAAGAAGAGGAGAGGTCGGAGCCGACAGTATCGGCTCCAAAGAGGGAGACCTGGAACGCTTCCTCGACGGAACCATCGGAGCCGAAGAACCCTCGGTTCCAGACGGAGCCGACAACTTATCGGCTCTAAGCCTGGTCAAAGATGTATCGGCTCCGGCCGGAGCCGATACAGGCAGGGAAACAATGGTATCGGAGCCGGCCGGCACCGATACCGAAGCCTTAGACACATGGTGGTCGGAGCCGGTCGGAGCAGACACTAATGTGGCAGTTAAAGTATCGGCACCGATAGCCATCGGTGCCGAAGATTTAGTCAAAATAAGATCGGCTCCAGCCGGAGCCGATCTCGACTCCAAAGGAGTCGGAGCCAGGCAGGCTTAGTAGCAGAAGCCTGGGCCTTGGAGGTCTTAGAGGGCTTGCCTGAAGCAGACTTGGCCGGGGAGCCCTCCGGTTTAAGTAGTCCTCTTAAAATTAATTTATTTCTCCTTTCCTGCAGGACTCTCTGGCTGAAAGAGTGACAAATAGCACAGGAGTCCTGCAGGTGGAGAGGTCCCAGGCAATAGATACAAGAAGTGTGACCGTCTGTCAGAGACATCTTCTGACAGCACGAGTCACACTTCTTGAAGCCTGAGACCCTCTGTTCTTTGGACATAGTGAGCACACACACAACACACTACTCACACAGTCCCTGATTCAGAAATTTAACTTAAAATGGGGAAAAAATAAACCCACACACACACCCTGACAGGAAGGGATGGGAGGGGATTGAAGGCCCGACTAAATAAAAACAACTAGGGAAAAATAAAACTAGAGTTAGAGACCCTAGAACTATCTAAAAGTGTCAAATAAACTAATATATGACAGAAAATTAAGAATGGGGTGACTAAAATTTGTATGACAAATTACTTACCAAGAGCTGGTAAAAGGAGTACCTCATCAGCGAAGCGGCAAACTAGATCTGGGTATTTACCGCCTTGCATCATGGGATATGGGGCTGCCTCGAGCTGGTAAAAGTGACTCTCGAGCTTAGCAAGTGCCGAGTCGGAGCCGAGGATCGGCTCCGAACCCATCCAGCAAGAATGAAGGCGAGATTGACAACTTAACATCTAAGGATATCACCTATTTATAAAATTTTACGAGACTGAACTGTTTACATTTGACTCAGCTTTTCGGAATTATTCAATGAAAATTAATGGAGAACCTTTATCAAATGAAAGTAAGATACAATTACTAAAATCAACCAATAACACCTCATCATCACTACATTGGAAATTATATAACTGGAAAGTTATCCACAGAAGCTTTTATACCCCACACAAAATTGAACTCATAACTAAAAGTAAAGACAGTAAATGTTGGAGATGTGGTGAAATTCTTGATGCCAACTGGGTTCATATGTTCATCGAAGGTAAAACTCTCACAATTTATTGGAGTGATTTTTGACATTTTGTAAAAGCTTTTCGGTCAGATAACTGCCAAATCATTAGTTCTTTGATATTATTTAATGTACCTACCCAAAGTGTGATTACTAAACATCAGTTACCTGTACTCTGGTCACTTTGAGCTATTGCTAGAAAAATTATTACTTTGAATTGGAAACAAAAGCAAGATCTTATGTTTGCCGAGTTTATTACATTAGCAAAATCTGTATGTAAAAAGGAAATGCAAACTATTTGTTATAGAACATCTAATGTAACACATAAAAGAATAGTGTGGCAAAAACTGCTAAATTTATTAGATAAATACTGATAAGTATTCAGGGATAAAGCACATGTTTGTCATGGATGATTGCATACAGTGTAAATAGTTATTTATTCAGTATATAGTGTATGCTTGAAATATTTTGATTGTTCATGTTTCATAGAAAAACAAAATAAAAATGTTTTGAAAAACAAAAAGAATTCCAGTAGTAATGCAGCTGTTAAAGACTGGATAAGGAGGAAGCAGTTCAAGGAAACAAACAACACACTTGTGTAACTACATTACTGCACACAGCTGAAAGCAAACAATGGCGTGTGTGTGTGTGTGTGTGTGTGTGTGTGTGTGTGTGTGTGTGTGTGTGTGTGTGTGTGTGTGTGTGTATATATATATATATATATACACATATTATACAAATTGATTTAACCAAACTGCAACTAGCCAATCAGAAAGTATCATTACTGGGGAAACTGGACCCAAAAGTAAAAAATAAAAACAGTAAAGAACATTACAATAACCAAAACACAAAAATAAGTGAAACTAAAAAATAGCAGCTTAATCTTCACTACACCACTACAATTCCACAGAATTATCTGACAGAAAAGAAACCATATACACAGACAACATGCAAAGTCACTTAAAAGTGTAGCATGCAATGCATCATGTACACTGTCAGGAAAGTAGCATGATTCATGAAAGTCAATCACGCTTCTGTTCCAAGGTGTAAAAGATTTGGCTCTACATGACTCTTAGTTGTCTGCATTGCTCTGCCTTGGTCAACAGCATACTGTTTCTGTAGACATACAAATCTGTGATGTATCCAACATATTTTTCTAATGGGAACTGACTGGGCTCAACTGATATCTCTCTCCAACTGCAACAACTTCTGTTCTAGAGAAGGTGTCATTTTCTACACAGCAGCTATATTATGAAGTGTTTGTGAATGTCCAGTTTTACAGTTCATAGAGGTGTATTAGGCTAATGGCACTGGAGCGTTTACAAGTCTAGCCCATAGAAGTGCCCTGGCATCATGCTGCCCAACGTTAGTTCCCAGTGCCTCTATCAAGTAGAGCCACTGGAGTGATCCCCGGGGTGAACTTTCTATACCCTATCCACTCAAGATTTCTCTTGAAGAGGGCTAATGAGCTGCTCTGTTTGACATGTATGGGAAGTCTAATCCAGAGCATGGGCAGTCTCTTGGTTATGAACCTGTTCCTCCAGCATGTTCTGTTGATTGCGGTAATGAGGTTGACTTCTCTGGAACATGTGGTTTGTAGGGATTAGGATTTCTTTAGATGTAGCATTTCTAACAGAGCTGGGTCAGACATGACTTTGCAAGTCAAACAGCGATCACCTCTTAGTAGATGATATGACACACAGAATAGCTGGATTTTTTTTTATTCTGTCCGTGTAGGACATGTGTTTAAGGATCCTCTTCATGTAGTACTTTTGTGGCCTTTCCAGCTGTTGCATGTGTCTAATGAGGTACATGCCAAATGGGGCATTATACTTGATGACTGGTCTAATGAGGGAAGAGTAGAGAGATGATGACCTCTTTCTTCTTGGATGCAAAACCCTTGGTAATGAGATGTGCCACACAGAAGGACTTTCTGACCACAGTGGAAATGTGGTGGTCGAAGGAGAGGTTGCTGCCAACCTGTGTCCCCAGATCTCTTATAACGCCTTCAGTGTTTAGTGGGCTCCCATAGATGTGGTAATTAGTGGGAACTGAGTTTTTCCCAAAGGGGGTGACTATGCATTTTTTGGCATTAAGCTTACGGCCATGGTTTCAACACCAGTCATTGGTCTCAGTGAGGCCTTTCTGTATGATGTCTACATTACTTGGGGAGTTAATGACTTCCATCTCGCAGTTGTCTGTGAACTTGGTCAGCCAGAGTCCCTCCGTGTTGGGCTAGACTTCTGAGAAGTAGATGCCAAACAGGAGAGGACCCAGGACTGATCCCTGTGGCACTCCACTCGTTACTGGTTGGCAGTCTGACTTGGAGTCCGCTACGTTCACACTGTGGGTTCTATCTGTGAGTCAGTTTGCAACCCACCTAGTGATATAAGGGTTGATGCCTAGTTTGGTGAATTTATGGTATCATAGGCCTTGGCCAGATTGAGGTAGGCTGTATGAACTGCCTTGTCCTCATCCATAGCTCTGGTGACTGACTCAAAGATGTCAACCAGGTTGAGCAGGCATGATCTACCTTTCACAAAACCAAACTGCGTGGGATCTAGAGTTTGGAGATTCCCTATAGCCTTGTAAATTAGGTCCATGATGATGTGCTCCATAGCCTTACATATCAGACTCGTCAGGCTAATGGGGCGATAATTCCCAGGGTCTGTGGTCGCTCCCCCTTTATGGAGAGGGATGACTGTAGCAGTGTGCCATTCTGTAGGGACAAAGCCTGAGGTGAGGCTGTGACTGAACAGGGCACACAGATGTGGTGCCACTTCACTTTGTAGTTCATGTAGAACACATCCAGGGATATTATTGGGTCCCATGGAAGCTGTAATTTTGGTCTTGGACAATGCAGTTTTAACCTGTGCTGCAGTAATGCAGGGTACCTGGCATTCATCTGGCATTGTGATTGGTCCTTGGGGGGGGGGGTAAAGTTGGCACTGAATCTGTCAGCCAGTATGTTGGTAATATCTGTTGGCTCACTATAGGATGTACCATTGTGTAGTAACTCAGAGCAAACCTGGGTATTGCTGTGGAGATTCTTGATATAACTATAGAGGGGCTTTGTGGTTGTTTTTAGCGTCGGCCGCAATTCTGCCTTCATAACTGGCTTTAGAGGTTTTGATGAGGGATCTCAACTTTTTGTTGAGGCTAATAAGGGAGTTTTTGCAGTCTTGGGACTTCACCTTTTTCTGCAACAGTTTCTTCCTTCTGTTGTAGTCTATTAATGGCAGGGGACCAGTAGATTGGCTTCCTTTTTTTGGAGGAGTGCATCTTGATTCTGTTAGGTATGGCTAGTTCCATGCATTTATGTACGTGCTCATACAGTGCGTTGGTGTATGATTCGACAGTCACGCATCTATTTCCCATTGAGATGGGTGCTGTGAAGTTAGCCACTTCTATTTTTAGGAGCCCACAGTCAGCTTTGGAGAAGTTTTTTGTGGTGGTTACCTTTGCGGGGGTGTGGGTGAGATGTGGATTGTTATGGTGATTAGTTTGTGGTTGAATCTAACCAGGGAGGAATTGACTATTGGTGTAGAGCAACAGTTGTCCATGTTAGTAATAACCAAGTCAAGGATGTTGCTTCCTCTAGTGAGGTAAGAATGAGCTGGTCCAGGGCACTGGAATTGACTGATTCCAGGAAGTGTTGGTACACTAGTAGTTTTCCCAGTTGATGGAGGGGTAGCTGACGTCACCTAGTACGAGAGTGTTGGGTTGGACCTTAATAGTTTCCAGGGTGGTTAGGAATGTGCAGTGAGAGTCTTTGGACATGGTTGGTGGACCTATATCAGGCTACGACCCGAATCGCCATCTTACCCAATGTTAGTTGTACCTGAAGTATCTCAGATGCATTATGATGGGCTGCTAGTCTTTGGTGTGCATATCCTTTATGAATATGGAGACCCCACCGCCTTTGGAACTTCGGTCCATGTTCTGGGGCCGAATGGTGTGGAATGAGTTATAGCCTGATATAAGCACTAGGGGTGCTTTCTGCTGCTTTAAACCAGGTCTCCGTTACAGCACAAATGCCAATGTCCTCCATTTTGAGGAGTGCTTTGAGCAAGTGCATCTTGTGATTTAGACTTCTAGCATTACCTAAAAAGGCACTATATGGGTGGCAAGAGCCTTAGCCAGTATCCTGAAACCCAGGGGTGTTAGATGCAAGCCATCTCTGGCAAAGCATCGAGGTCTGTCAATCATGTCATCCCAAGCAGACAGATACTGGATCCCCTTAGAATGGCACCAGAAACTTAGCCAATTATTGAAGTCAATCATATTCTGCTTGTACTGTGGTATCATTCTGAGCAATGGCAGAATGCTGCTCAGCGCTAGGGTCATACCTGCCTGTGCCACCTAATCCGAGAGCTCCTCAATGTCTCTTTTCATGTAGTCCAGGTAGGTGCATCTCTGGTCATTCACACCCACATGGACAGTGACAGAGTCATACTTGTACTTATTGTGGAGTGTCCTGAGTGCATGTGTTATGTGTTGGATTCTGGCACTTGATAAACAGCTGTTACCTTCTCCTTATTCATCCTAGTGAGTGGGACATCAGTGTGCCTCACTATCAAGTCACCTATGATTAGTGCATTGGGCAAGCTGTTTTGCCTTAGGGGCTTAGGTTGAGGGGCACACTGTGTAGATGAGCTATGTGCCTTGTGGTTTTGTGCTGTGTTATGGTGGTAGAGTGCGTTTCTGCCTTGGAGGTCTCTGCTGTTTGGCTAGATTTCTATTAAGAGCCTCTGCGAAGGTGGGTGTGTGGTTTGTGTTTTTATGTGAGAGCTGTGATGGTGGGTGTTCTGGAGGGCTATGTGTTGCATGTGGTGTGGTGCAGGTGTTGACCTTCTCTTGACCAGCTATTTTGGTCTTGGCTTGAGTGCATGGCTTCCAATTTGGATATATAAGTGCATTTCTCACAAGTCTGAGTGCTGGGTAAGAGGAGAAGGTTGTCTGTGTACATGAGGCAGTTGCTACACTGCCTCAGAATGCCCATGTTTACCAGGTTAATAGCAGAAAGCATAGGGAACTGACCTTTAGACATGCCAGGAGGGATGGTCATTATTACTACGTACTGGAGCGGTTTCCTTATATATTCCTTTTAAGGGAAAAATTTCACTCAAGGTGTCTGAGACTGTACAAAGCACTCCCAAACACTTCATGGGAAAATAATATGTAGACCTTGAAAATTCAAGGATCAAGTATTTAGACAGATATTCTGAAGTTAGAAAGAAATCAAGCAGTACTTACTGAAAAATAAAGAATTAGCTTGTCAAGAATGATGAAAAGAGGGGAGAAGCATGAATGGCTACTGCCTGACTACTACTAATGCTGATCTTAGCACAACTTCACTCTGTTGGGATAAAATACTCCGTTGGGATAAAATACTCCTTTGCTTCTTCTCTCACCATAAGTAAAATGTTAGCACCAATCAGCGGAAGAGAATCAGGCCACGGTCTGTTTGGTGATCCATTGTCTTGTCCCAGATGATGCAAGGGTCTGCAGGCTTGTAGCCTTTTTCTGGTAGATGCCTCAAATAGCAACCAGACCAATCAGGTATGTTAAGGACAGAAACTCGCTCTCCAACCAGAAAGAGTCCGGAATCAATCCACTCTGCTCCTGCTCTCACCGGGATCAGAATACAAGCACAGATTCCCAGCTGTCACTTATAAAGCAGTTATTAAGTTTTCTGGTGATCAGCAGTCTCCAGGAAATAATGTAACTGCACTCCTTCTCTCACCAGGAGAAAACAGAAGCAGTAATCCCAAGATGACCACTGAGAGGCAGAACGTGAGCTCTCCAAAAACTGGTGGTCCTGCAACAGATGCTTAAAGGTAAGATGAAAAAAAATTGTTTATCCTAAATACTGCAGTGTGCACTAGAGGAATTAGATGTGAAAGTAGGTAACTTAAGTTTTAGCTGTCTAAAAAGTTAAGTTTTAGTGGAGAGTCACTATTTTTAAAAAAAGCAAGATAGATTGAAAGAGGGTGGTCACTTTTGTATTCTGGTACTATGGAATACAGTAGGATGGCCAATAAATTTCAATAGTTGAAGAGGAGTGACTTCAGAAAATGATAATTTTGTGCTTACTCACACCAGCCAGTAAAAACAGAGGAAATGACATATATGGTCAAATTAACATAAGGGGCACGCAACTAGAAAGACAGTGGTGTTTAAGAACACAACAGTAACCGGGTGGGAGGTGTGAAAAATTTCGGACTGACTCACATGAGACAGAGCTGTGGTCTCTCTTTAAGTTTTAATATGCAGTTGAAAGCAAAATACAAGTAAACAGTGTAAAGAAAACAAATCACAATATACAAAATACAAAAAGGCAATAAAGTAATACAATATACAACAAACAAAAAGTGGTTGATCCATGTATCAAATGTAGCATTTAATCAACAATCAAATTAACTAGTGCTGTAGATGTGCAAAAAAAAAGAGCTCAGTAGATACTGCTGAAGCTAGCCAAGAACAAACACCAGAACCACGAAAAGAAATCTTCAGCTAAACACCACAGCTTGTTCTCTGCTGATAAAACACTTATGCTGGATAAGTGTATAAATAAAACAAAACACTTTATTCAAAAAACAAACGATGAGCGCTTTCGGCTATAGTAGCCTACTGCAGATCGTAATAAAGCAATCATCTAAACAGTTTAAAAAACAAGTGACAACCAATCACACTCATTGTCTGAAGCTTATAAACCAATGAGAAACATTTGTGGCTATCTAAAACATTCATTTATGCCTAATCCTATTATAGGTCATTTAAAAGTCAATAGACCAATCACTGGAAAAGAGGAAGGGGGTTTAAAGCAGAAGGAGTGATACTTACAATTATCTAAACATAAGTATAAATTGTTAATAACACGTGCAAAATCCATGGTAATCATTTAATTGCCATGGATAGTTACTGCTTAGGTAGCAATTCGTCTCTTAAATAACAATACCTTAAGGACAGAAACCAAATTGTTTCCGCATCAAGACAAAGTCAGAAAACCATTACAACGTGTTAAATCACAAGACCTTCAAGCCTATCATTGTCATTAAGCAAGAACATTAAACCAATGGCTGGTAAGGGGTGGAGTTCAAACGAACAAAAAATGAGAAAAATGAAAAACACTCCTCCTTAACCAAAACGTATGTATATGTTAGCAACTAGCAGTGGTGACTACAAGAAACGGCAAGGTGTAGGTCCCATATAACCAGTAGCAAATCATAATTTGCAACTCATCCCCTAAAGATAAAACCAAAAACAAACATCCTTCAAAAGATGTCCATACAAAGACAAAACATTTTTTATAACAGATCGCATATGAAATCTACATATCCGTTCAGCCTATCACTAAACATTCAGGGGATGAATAACATAGAGGGAGCTCTTTATTGGTCTCTTTCTTAGAGGCATGAACCAATAATAGCTGTTGTATACTTAACCAATCATGTTGTTAACTTGGAAATCACAACCAATCACAATTAACTAAATGGTTTCTGTACCTAAGCATCAATTAAAGTTCTATAGCGAGCAATAATGCTAGCTAATAGAATGCTAATGGAAACCAATATACAGATTACATTCAGATGCATCTTTTTGGACATCAAATAATAAGACTAAAAGTCATTTTAAACTATATATATATATATATAAAAAACAGAGCGACACACATTCATAACTTTCGAATCCCTCATAACTACCTTTTATCAAAGTAAAAAAGGAGGTTGCGAAGCAACAACTTATCTATACCATCTATTGTTAGTTTTATGAAAATAAGCATTCAGAAAAGCTCAATATAGGTCCCACTACTAGAGACATAAAATATTAGCTATTGCCACATCCTTAGACAAATATACGGTTGCCTAGGGAATCCTTGCCAAACGTAATAAACAAACTCTATACCTAAACTAGAACTAAATCTCTAGTGTGAACAATAATATTAAATCAAAACGACACACATGATCAGAAATACAAAAAATCAAATGTCAAAAAACAAAAAAACTCATTATTCTATATCTAATAAAACAGGTTGAGTGATCATATGGTTTGATTCTAAATAAGAAGCCATGTTTACTAAATATAACACCCACATAATCATCAGATAACAAAAAATCAATAACAAATAAATAGCGTAAGGCCATGCCTGCTACATACAACTTCCATACAGCCATCTAGCACCAGGGCCGCAGCAAGGGACAAATATCTTTGGTGGCCTACACAGTGTGAAGTATGGACTATATAGAACATGAAGTCTTAAACAGATAAAACTTTAGAACCAGTCTTAAAAGTATATTAACTCCATCGGTCATTCACTTACATCACTAGATGAAGAACCAATCAATCTTTTCCGTCAGAGTTATTGACCAATAAACACAGGCTCAGCTAAAGGGTCATATATGAACCACTGTACCCACTTTCATTACCAGATAAAACAGAACAAATTGTTTTTAACCGTGAGAGGTATATGTTGTAAGTAATTGCTATGTAAATTGTTAATCACTATGTAATCCAATGTAACTACTGTCTGTTTATTTTAACTGTGGAGCTTTTCTCCCAGGGCCTCCGCTGAAAATCGGACACTCCCGGTCAACAAATATATATAAATAAATAAATAAATCTTAGGCTGTCAAGTCAAATGTTGTGGAACAATTTCACAGGCTCAATCAGCATACAATTTTAGGGATAGCTAAAAACAGATTATACAGTCAATAAGTAGGATACTACAATTTTGAAATGATAAATATGTGTGATATTAATACTTGTTCTTTGCACCACAAAGAACTGTTACATGGTACATTATGAAATCAAACAAAATATTACTGCTACCTTGTGTCCATCTACCACCACTTTGCATATATATTTATACTTCTTTGGTAAAAATATGAGTCATGCTTATTTTTAGGTTCATAGGGAAATACTAGGCTAGGTGCCCTTGTGGGTCATTTTAAGTCTAACCAGTCCCCCTTAATAGTAATTAGTGCAAATATCTCCAGCAGTGACAGCAGCATGGAGGAACAGCCATTGACTCTAATACAGTGGTTATTTACCAAGAATGTGGGATTTCTTTTTATACCAAGGCATGAATATGTGCCATATTAATATTTATGTTAATAACTTGACCCCAAAAACTTGATGATTATCACCATCCATCCCCCATTTCCTACATGGGTTGGGGGCTGAGACAATTGTTACCATCTCTCTAGATTCAATGTCATTCTCCTACCTGCCTCAACAGAAATACCTAATTGTTGCAGGTCTTCTTTCACATCAATCCATCCATCTCTTTGTTGAATGCCCTTTTTTCCTCTTGCCTTCTTCCTCTGTCTGTCTCAGATCTGCTTCACTAGACTGTTTGCTGCTTTCCTGAACATGTGCGAGAACCATTTTAATTTATTCCGTTTGACTTTTCTGCAACTGGAGATACTTGGGCTTCTGCTCTGATGTCCTCATTTCTTCACCAGTCACACAGAATGCATCCCACTATCTCAAGTATCTCGTATCTCCATCACCTCTAGCTTCCTTAACTACCTTGCCTTTACTGCCCAGATTTCAGTACCGTACAGCCGTATTGGTCACACCACTGTTTTGTACACCTTACTTTAAAGCTATTTTGGCATTCTTTTGTCACAGACTTCCCCTGACACACTGTGCGAGTTGGCTGCAGCCACTCTGATTCTACATTTGACCTCCTCACTCAGACTTCCCTTATCCTCAACCATCCTTCCCAGATACCTGAAACTGTTACTGTTCCACTGTTTTCCATATCTCAATGCTCAGCTTCTTCCGATTTCCCTCATTTGCTGCCACTACAACTGTTTCATCTGTACTTAGTTTCATTACTTGTGCTTTCAGTTTTGCATTCCATTCCCCTATCCTTTGCTGAAGTTCTTGCTCAGAGTTTGCCTGTAATGACACATTGTCTGCATACAGCAACTTTGGTGATCTGTCCCTACTGACCTCTTTGCTATTGTAGTCCATCAACTGTATTAACAGAAGTGGGTTCGGAGCTGAACCCTGATGCACACCCACTCCCACTGGAAGCCTCTTTGTGAATCCGAACACTGTTCATAATTGTGTCACTGGGTCATTGTACATGGTGTGCACTAAATCTACCAGTGTTTATGGGACTGTGAACGATTGCAGAACTGCCCAAATCCGCTTTCTTGGAAGCATTTTTCCAAGTCTAAGAATGTCCAGTTGGACTCTTTCCTCATCTCTAACTTCTGCTCATCTGTCTTTCTAACTGCAAACATTTGATTGGTTGTGCTGCATCCTGATCTGAATCTGTACCTATCACCCCCATTTTACTTGTACTACTCTGCATATTTATTAATCACCCTCTCCAGAACTTTCATGCAGTGTGACAAGAGTTTGATACCTCTGTACTGCCCACAGCTGTGAATGTTCCCTTTATTCTTGTACACTGGCACTAGTATGTTTATTCTCCAAACATCTGGAATGAACCTTTCTGTCCATACTGAGTATCCTCAACAGCCACTTCTTACCTAACTCACCCAACATCTTGATCACATCTGCAGTGACCTCATCTGAACCTGCTAGTTTCCCCGACTTCATTTTCTTTAATGCTGTTGTAACTTCTTCTATGATCGCTCCTCTGCTTCTAGGCTATGTCTGGAGCATTACACCTCCTGTGTGATTTCTTTCATTCAGTAGCTGCTGGAAGTACTCCTTCCATCTGATGTTGTGGACTGGTGAGCAAGTTGTTGCTTGTATCTCTTATGAAGCGTGTCTGATGACTATTTTCTTTATGCCTTTGCCTTGCAACCTGATAGAGTTTCTTTGTGCTACCTACTGAGTCACTTTACAGAAGCTAGTAGAGTGCCTTTGATGCCTTCTTCTTCGCTATTAAAACTCCTTTGTTAGCCTCTCTGCTAACAGAAGTGGACAGTATTGACAGATACTGTTTTTTATGACATCAGAGGAGGAACAGTATGTGCTAGATGGGCTACAGAAATGTCAACAGACATCTATCTGTAAACTGCAGGGATAGTTCAGCACATTTAAACTTACATAATTTTAGAGCCAATGGAAAGTACATACTGCTTGGAGACTGGTGATTATGAAGAACTGGAATTTCTGGAAACCTATGTAACAACTGATCTCCTTCCATATCACTGTTGCAGTATTCTTTACATAAGGGATCTCCTGCCATGGCTAGCCCATCATCTGGCCAATATAACAAAGACTTAAAATGTTATACATGTCATAAATAACACATATGCTCCCTGCATAAGATGTAGGCCATAAAGGTGTTGTACAGATGCAAATACTTAGAACTTCTTTGCCTCCAGTCCAAACATCTTTCTGCCATGCTGGTTACCAAGCCATCTTCAGATAGTTGTCCTGCTGGGGTTTCTTCTCTACTTTTTTTCTTTATTGTATTATACTTAGGTTCATGTCATCCAAGAAGGAAAAGTGTCAGTGCAAGAGACAGATTCCCCATAAAGACAGTCATGGTCAATGTCATTTTTGCTTAGGCGCGTCCCACAACCATATGCAGTACTCCATCTGTCAAGCGTTTAACCACTTTGCAGCTGCTTATCATCCTTAGACATATACCTTGAGAACAAATTACTTAAGCTGTTGGCCCAGGGTGCTGTGGCAGAATCGTCCCATTTTGAGGGTTGGCCATCTGTAAAGAAGGCCAAAAAAGCTAGGCCTGATCTGATTACTGTCATGCCTCTCCTGGACATCTCTCTAAAAGCTAGTGAAGCCCCTGAAGACTGTCCAGTGCTTGCTTCAGATTCCTCTGCAGTGACCCTATCAGAAACCAGCATGGATCAGACTTCTCACCCATCCTTGGAGGCTTTTCCAAAGTCAATTATAGACACTGAGGGGGAAACTTGGCTGATCATTTCTGAAGGGCCAAGGGAGATTCCTCAGATTTTGATAAGAGGGGATTCCAGCTATGATTACTGAATCTCATCAAGGGTTTGAACCAACGGGACTATTGGGCATATGTCTCACTCAAAAAAACAATTGTTAAAGATCCCCCAACATGAATGACAGTATTTTGCTCAGGTTCTATTTAATGTTTAATGTTTTAATGATCTTGAAGACTCCTCAAGGGGTGTCTGTCTCTGCTCTTCCTTGGTCTTCAACGTATGTTAAGATGCCTAGGGAATTGTATTCCTCAATGAGGACTTTGACTCTGGGGAGGAATCCCTAGCATATTCCCCTCAACTTCCTTCACCTCTAGACTATGCTTCTGAGGAAGAGGACTCTGAGCTCAGACTCCTCCTTGGGATTCC
>NC_056732.1:1045827823-1046022823 GCF_019279795.1 Protopterus annectens
ATATATATACATACACACACACATATACATACTGCTGCCACCTTGTCTTTTAGGTCTATTAATTACCAAACCCACATGACCAGGCCCTTCTTTCCTAGGTTGTTTTGGTGGTCTCTGACTTCCTGATTCTGTTGGAAGGTTTCAGCTCTTTCTCTCCTTGGATCCACTTCCCAGGTCACCCATCACTCCATAAAATGTAGCTATGATGCTGCTGATGCCTCTTCCAGGGCTGCTCCTTTTATTTTTGTGATGAAGCATTATTCTTGATTATGTCTACAAGCTTTACCTGATGATACTAAAAGTCAAGCTTCTGGATGCACCTCTGGATAATAATCTTTTTCGGACAGCTGCTGCTGACCTATTTAAGTCCCTTCAGGATAAGGGTAAGGCCTTGGAAGAACTTTCTGTCTCCTATCCCCAAATTCCAGAGGAATTACCCTTCTAAGTCTACCTTTGTCTGCAGACATACTCACCCACCTCCAAAGGGTAAGAAGGAATCTAGGCGTATTCCTCCTGCTAAATCCTCTCAGACTACTTCATCTCAGAAGCCTTCCTTTCAGGACAATCCTGTCTCCAGTTGGCAATTGGTCTCCTCTTCCCCTTGGCTAGGTTCTCCTGTCTCTCCACCTTTCTCTTTCTTTTACAAATTGGTATCAGATTACTTCAGACTCATGAGTGCTATCTATCATTCATAAGGGGCACATTTATGTATGTAATTAATGTGGAGATTTTCTCCCTGGACCTCCTCTGAAAATGGGCTCTTCCTAGGCCCAGTGGACTTTCCCGGTCAAGAAATGCAACAAATAAATTTCATGGCTTGGAAATCCCCCCCCCCCCCTCTTGGGCTTTCTGCAGCCTCCTCTTTTTCCAGAGGTTTTGCAGTCCCTTTTTGAATCTGGGCACCATTCATTCTGTTCCACCCCCCCCCCCCCCCAGTGGCAATGAGGCTTTACTCAACAGCGTACCTGGAGACCCATTCTGGATCTTTCTCAGCTCCTTTCTCAATGTCACTTCTTTCCAAATGCTTTCTCTTCAGACCTTATTTCCTCCTGTTCTTCCCCGTCATCTTGGTTTCCATGGACCTCAAGTATGCCTACCTCCACATCCCCATTCACCCTCTGTTCAGGAAACATTTACATTTCTCTGTTTCTTGCTCTCATCTTTAGTTCTCTGCTTTGCCCTTTTGCCTTACTACTGCTCAAAGATGGTCACCAAACGCCTCACTCCTATCATCGTTTTTTTACAGATTTTGAGGGATACAAATTTTCCCCTATCTAGTTGACCTACTCATTCAGGCTCCCCCTTCCAGCAGTCTGTTGCAGGATCGTCACTTTACCACTTGTCATTTGAAAAATCTGGGGTTCACAATAAACCTCCAGAAATCTGTACTGATGCCCTCCCAGGATCACTTTTTCCTAGGGTGCTGGCTTCAGACTCTTCAGATGTTGGCTTCTCTTCCTGCTCCAAAGTTTCTTTTTGACAACCTCTTCCAGTCTCTCCTGCCTCTGTCCTCTCTTATTGCAAGGGAGTTTCTCCGGATTCTGGAGTTTATGGTCTTACAATATCTCCATGCTTCCTTTCAGCAGGCTCTATATGAGGAAGCTGTAATCGTAGTTCAAATCAGTGTGGCTTTAATATTGCCACCCTCTGGAAATCCCTGTTCCTCTTCTTCCTTGTCTCAAATTTAAGTTTCAGTGGTGGATTCAACAATTCTCTCTCAATCCAGGGCTTCCCTTTCAGACACCAATTCCATTTCAGAGACTGTACATGGATGTCTCAGACTTTGGGGGGGGGGGCCTCCTGTAACCCTCTAAAGGTCCTGGGTCTCTGGCTTCCTCATCAGAGGTTAGATCATATTAACATAAAAGAGATGACAAGTCTGCTTCTGGATCTGCAAGCATTTCATCCCCTTTTCCATCCAGACCTCCTCAAAATCTTGATGGATAATACCTCTATGATGTGGTATGCCAACAAGCAGTTGGGCATGAGGTCCCACCTTCTTTGCAGATTACGTCTTCAGGCACAAGATCTAGCTGCCCAGTATCAAGTTTCTCTTCGGACAGCTACATTCCTTCAGAACAGAATCTAGTGGCTGACTCATTGAGAAGGTTCAGCACACAGAATCATGAATGGATGCTTCACAGGGATGTGTTTCTGGGCATAGCCCATCAGAGGAGTATTCCTCATGTAGATCTTTTGCCTCCACTATGATGATGGGAATGTTTCTAAGTGTCTCCCACCTCCTTTCCTCTGTTGCCCCAAGTTCTGCAAAAACTCAGGCAGGACTCTACCAAAATCTTGCTGGATACCCTTTTGTCCCAGACAGTACTGGCTCCCCCTTCCTTAAAACTTGGTTGGGGCAATCATCACAAGTTACCTCACTGTGTGGTTTTTCTCACACAAGACAAGGGAGCTCTTATCCGTCCTCACCTGTCAACTCTTCAAACGATGCTGTGGGTGATGAGGTTTTGATTTCTTTTCTTCACCTCTTTTCTGAGGACTTGCTCTGGGTTCTGCAGAAGGCCAGGAAACCCAACTACCACACAATCATACATGTCCGAATGGAAGTGATTTTCTGGCTGGTGTGCCTCTCACCATCTGCATCCTCTTTGGTTGGGGTTCCTCTGCTTCTCTCTTATTTGTGTGATCTGCTTCATGCTGGGTTCTTTAGTTAAAGATCACCTTTCAGCAATTTCTGCTTGTCTGCCCTTAACACCTTTCACCTCTCCTTTTGAGGTCAAGCAATTTCTTAAAGGTATACTTCATATTAGGCCTCAAAGAAAGTCCATCCCGCTTTCTTGGGACCTCAATTTTGTACTTCAAAAATTGACTCAGACTCCTTTTGAACCCACTAGTTCAACTTCTTTGTAACACTGTACTTGGTAGACTGGTGGAAGACTGTTCTTATGCTAGCTCTCACTTCAACCAAGACAGTGTCTGAACTTTAGGCTCTCACTGCCATTTCTCTTTTTTTTTCAGAGACAGAATGCCTCTTTAGACTAATCCTCCTTTTATGCCCAAGGTGGTTAATGAGTCTTCCCTTGAATTAGGCTATTCACCTTCCTTTCTTTTTTATTTCTCCAGTCTGACAGTGATAAGGTGCTTCACATCTTGGATCTGCATAGAGAGCTCAGGTATTATTTGGATATAAAAAGGCAATTCATAAGTCTGAGCAACGTTTTGTTTCTCATCCCAGGACTTTGGATTTGGCTGTTTCTAAGCAAATCACCTCATTCAGAATTTCTAACGTCATTCCTTTCTGTCATTCCTTTCATGGCAAGTGTCTTTCTTCTTCTGTAAAAGCACATTCTGCTATAGTGGTTGCTTCTTCTGGTGTCCTTTTCAAGGTTTTGGAAAACAATTTCACCCTTAAGGCTGCTGCTTGGTCCTCTGTTCATACTTTCACTAAACATTATAAATTGGAAGTTGCTTGCAGGGCCAGGGCTGGTTTTGCCAGGGCTATTTCACATAGATTTGTTGGGGGTTTTCTGTGTTTTCCTCCTCATAGCTTTCTTCTCGTCTCTTGTACTCTCCCTTATGTAAAGAATACTTCAACAGTGATGTGGAATGACATTGTACAGTTCTGTACAATCTTACCAGGACAGTAGATGTTGTTCCCTGCACTGTTGCAGTATTTGGTCCTACCCTCCATCCCCTCTTTCCTGGCTCTTGTGCCTGTGCTTTTGTTGCTCTCCTGGCTGAAGGGCCCTTCCTTTCTTCTTCATTCTGGATATACATGTTCACCTTTATCCCTGAGGATTTCTTTTCCTCCTGGAGCAATTCAGTTCCGAGTGTTTGTGTCCATACATAACCTTTATGTCCTACGTCATACGTGGGAAGCACACGTGACGTACAGCTCCTATAAAATATAATGGCTTTGGTATAGTGGCCGGACACTGGGCTATTCTTGGTAGGAGATCCCTTATGTAAAAAATACTGCAACAGTGAAAAGAAAGACATTGACTGTTATGGAAAGATTTTACACAACCTTACTTTCACATTCAGTGGTAGTAAGCCTGCTTTACAAAGGCTTTCCTTACGATTTACTTTCAAAAGATTTGAAGAATACTCGGGTTGCTTCTAATGTATTCCTCTGGGGCAGTTAGAGACACAGACATTATCTGCTTATACCTACTGCTCCCTCTAATCAATTCAAACACACTAGAATGGAAGAAGAGAAACATCCTTGCTGTAGGAATTATGCAAAATAAATGGCAAGAACTTAACATACATGACAGATCATATCAAAACAATCTCCAGATTCCGGAGATATAACTGGTACAACAATATCTTCAACCCTGTTAGGTCAAGCTAAGCTAAACTTGCCTTAGAGCATTTCTAAGGACATCTGGCTAACATAAAATGCAATTATGGTGAAAAAAACAGGTAGGACACCACAGAAAAGCTGTTAGGCCTCTTCCATGAATAACTCCTTTCTATGTACTGCTTTTCTCATGCTACAACCTCTCCTACCCTTCCTGACCTTGTTACACCCTCAAGACTCCCCAGTCCACAGCCTCTCCTCTGAATGATAAAAATATGCCTAACCTGTGCATAAAACTAAAGCGTTGAAGGAATTCATTCGGGAGTGGAAGAGGATACAAGTGAAGTGGGATAAGTGGAGTCTCCCTACAGCACAAGGTGATTTGGGATTACCTGATTTGAAGGGACACTTTAGAGCTGCACAATTAAGGCTCATATACATAACACAAGCAAAAGATTATACATCAAAGTGGAAAGGGACGATTATGAAAAAGAAGGGAAATTTGAGAAATAAGGAGAGAGTAGGATTTTGAATGCAGGTCCATAAAAAGAATAACAACCATACAGGATATTATATTCACAAAGTAGGAGAAAGTACTCTAAGAAGTAAGTCAACAAGGGGAATGGAGAAAGGAGATTTTGCCAATATGAATGACTGCAAGTAGAGGCATAGAAATTGGCTGGAATTCACTGGAGAAAATTAGCATAGGAACCAAGGTATTAGGAGCAAATAACAAGGGGTGTATGTGTAAAAGATAACATAGTAAGATGAGGCTAAGCAGAAGTCTGGACCACAGGCTAGAGACTACCTTCCATACCACAAATTAATATCAGAGTATAGGCAAAGGAAAAGAGCTAGGGGAGTGTTGAGTGAAAAAAAAACAACTTTGGCAGTGTTCTCATTTGAGTTTAGAACAGAAGTCACTATTAAAAAAGGAATAATTAGTAGGACATGTAAAATACAATATGATAACTGGAAGAATCGACCAGAGGAGGTTAGTAAAGCTTGGGAAAATAGAGTGGAAAGAATTTACAAGGGAGAAACAGGAGAAAACCTGCATAATTTCCAAGTAATGTAAATGAAAGAAACCGCTACAGGGTCCACAGTTAAATCCACACAGCAGTAACTTGAAGTCACTTGAAGTAAAAATTGTTTAATTTAGGAACTGTTGGTTATTTCCTAGTTTTTATTTAATTTCCAAGTTTGCAACAAAGTCCAGAAGGTATAAACCTTTCCATGGAAGTCGTTGCATAGGTATTTTTATACCCCAAGCAGACTTTGGGTATTTTTTTCCACAGGAGATGACTGCAAACTGGGAGCCATTATTGAATCCCCAAATTATGTGGATACTCTACAAAAGGGTCTTACAGAAACAGATGTTTGGTGCCAGAGCCATGGGCTCAAGCTCAATGCCAAGAAATGTATAATTATCCCCTTTGGGAAAAAACATGTATCCGTGAATTACCATATAGGTGGCAGTGCACTAAACACCGAAAGTGTGATAAGAGACTTACGGACACAGGTGAACAATGGTCTCACCTTCGATAACCACATCGCCACAACAGTCAGGAAATCCTTCTATGTGACACACCTCATCACTAAGGGCTTTTCATCCAGAAAAAATGAGGTCATTGTCCCACTGTACTCATGCCTCATTAGACCCATTATAGAATACAACGCCCTGTTTGGTATGTACCTCTGAAGACATCTGCAACAACTGGAAAGGCCGCAGAAACACCTCACTAAAAGAATCACAGGCCTAAAGCAGATGCCCTATACTGACCGTCTAAAAAACTCCAGCTATACTCTGTCGCATATCGTCTACTCAGAGGCGATCTCTGCTTAACATAAAAGGCCATGTCAAACCCAGAGCTGTTGGACATGCTCCACTTAAAGAAATCCCAATCCCTCAGAGCCACATGCTCCAGGGATCTAAACCTTGTCATCACAATAAACAAAACATGTTGGAGGGATAGGTTCCTGACCCAGAGACTCCCCAGACTCTGGAACAGATTGCCCATACATGTCAAGCAGAGTGCCTCTTTGGCCCTCTTCAAAAGGAACCTTGACGATTGGATGGGAGAAAGAAAATTCACCCCGTGGATCACATCAGTCGCTCTGCTAGACAGGGGTCCAGGGAAGTAAATAGTGTGGGAAGAAATAGCCAGGGAATTGTTATGGCTAGGCTTGTATAGGCCCTAGGGCTGATAGCCTAGTACCAACCTATGAACCTATAAGGAAGACAGCAAATGCTGGAGGTGTGATGGGAAAGAGAGAGATAGCTCGTATGTTTTTTAAGAGTGCAATGATTAAGTAGATTTTAAAACTTCAGTACAGAATATTTTTTCAGAAATTTTAGGGAAGTAAATGGGAACTGCTCTGTCATAAAAGCTGGCTACAGCAGAGATATGTCCTAGGTAGAGTCCTCTATTCAGTCTGCACTTGGAAAGAGTCATAAATCAAAACTGCTTAATTTTGCAACCTTCAAATTTTTCCACAGAATTCTTTTCCAGTTTCAAATGTCATTATGCAATAATTGAAAACAGTCCTTGTTAAAAGTATGACTTCATAAATTGCTGCTTAAAATAAAAAGCACATAAGGGCCTTGAGGACAGATTTTCAAAACTTCAGCTCAGATATGAAAGCTTTTTTTTCCCCTAAATAAAGGAATATTCAAAAGGGATAGCATTGTATTTGGTTTTCCTGCCTCTCATCAAATTATCTTTCTGTATCTATATACAAGGGAAAACTAGTTGTAGACATACTCTCAACTGTACAAATTTTTGCAGAATGTCCAGATTTTTGCCTCATATTTTAGTTCTATTTTTCATAAAATTGTCGTTTTCTGGCAAATTACTGGCAAATCATTAAAGATTGACGTTAGAAAATAATGACAGACATTTGAGTTTCAGACTTCATATCCCTCAGAAAATTCATGCTAATGCAAAATCCTGTTATTCTGTCAACATTCTAAGTTTGTAAGAGCAATATTTAAAAATTGTCCCTATTTTGGGGCCTTTATCCCACTTTTATTTATGGCTTTGTCTAGATTTCATGCTGCAAGTGGTTGAGAGGTATGGTTGTAGATGAATTATATCATCTGAATTACTAAAATAGACTGTTCTCATAACTTCTTTTGTAAGATCTGTGTCAAAGATCACTTTGCATTCTTACTAAAAATAAGAAAACAGTTCAACACACATCTCTCTCTACCCCTCTCTCTCTACACATATACAGATATATCTATCTATATATATATATATATATATATATATATATATATATATATATATTTATTTATACACACGCATATACACACACACACGTATGTACACATACATTTATGCATATATATGGGTCTACTTAATGAGCAAAACCCCATATAGTTGAATCAAAAATTATAGACACAAGTTTACCGAAAGTGCATACAAATGAAAATTTGAAAGAGCGAAACTCAAAGCGAAAATACTTATGTTCATTAGTTGCAGCAGTACAAAAAAAGAAAGGTGATGCTGTAAGTCTGAACATCGAGCAGTTCTCACGCAGATCTGGGCGTGCCATGAGTGCTTACCCTTTTTTTGAATGTAGTGTGATCTCAGAGTTGGTATATTTAAGTTGTAGGGGGTGCAGGGGGGCAAGCCCCCTGCAAAAACATAAGATATCATATCTTAGGTGGTGGGTTTGATGTTGGTGAGGTATTTAAAATGGTATTAGGTGTTCAACTTGCCAACTAAGTGCCCATCCTTTGTCCCTGATCTTGGACACCAACCTTTTTTATGGCATAATATTACAGGTCTTACTGGAATCCTGAAAGGCCATTCTTTTTTTTTTTTTTTTTTTTTTTTTTGTGATACCTTGCATCACCCTTCAGCCTTCATACCCAGTGCAGCACATCTACCCACAATTCTACCAGCTACTCCCTTGGACTTTCTCCAATTTTTGCTGGGGCTGGTTATGGAAGTCTTGGCTGTCGCCA
Source organism: Protopterus annectens (assembly GCF_019279795.1). Classification (NCBI taxonomy): domain Eukaryota; kingdom Metazoa; phylum Chordata; order Ceratodontiformes; family Protopteridae; genus Protopterus; species Protopterus annectens. The sequence continues at coordinate 1,045,836,064 of NC_056732.1, forward strand.
TTCTTCTGCGACATTTCTATTACGGAGACCAGTTGGCATAATGACTAACGTCTTTGCCTCCCACACATAAGGTACAAGGTTTAATCCTAACCTCTGACCAATGCCTATCTGGAGTTTGCATGTTCTCCTTGTGTCTCTATGGGGTTCCTCCCTCCTCAGAAAAACATGCTGAGTTCTTCCAATTAATGAAGCTACATGGTGCCCTATAGGAAGAAGAGTTGCACAGACCAACCACTTTGGACATCTACTGTGGTGCGCAGTCTCCTCACGATAGGAGAACACGGATCATAGACTGTGTGCCACGACAGAGCTAGCCTCTCAATGGTGTAATATATATTGCTCTAGGTGATTTGGCCATGTTGACTAACGTCACCAAAATGGACATGGGTAGTCATTGGTAATAAGTGGGTTGAGGACCTGGCCTGCTTCAACCTACACCAAGGACTGATGCTAACGATGGGAAGGGTGTATGCGCCCCTTCTGGCCAGTGTGTGCCTGCCATAAAGCCCAGCAGCCCTGGGTCAATAAGCTACTGGCTGGTTAGTGTGTAGTTGCCCAGCCTGGGTTACATGGGATAGCTCTGTTGACCGAAAGTTGGACGTAAAACAAATTAACTTGCCAAACATGAACTGAGAATTGCTACACAATGTAGGTTCACTGACAGGACCCAGCCTGGAAATGGATGACATGATGATATGGAGGAAGCAGAACATTCTATGTACCAAGAGACAAGATGAAAGGGCAGTGCAGCAAAGCCACTTGGCTTGGGATCCAGAGTCTACTACTCAGGAAGGGGACAGGCTACAAATGGTGAGGGAATTATGGTGACAGACGGCCTTCAGAAGGCAGTGAAGGAGATCATCAGAATTAATGACAGACTTGTGGCACTCAGAGTCCAGTGTAATGATAGGGCAGTATTCATAGTCTCAGCCTATGAAGGGTTGCAATACTGAGGAAAAGTGTGCATTCAGACAGTAAGTGTAGAGACCTACTAGATAAAGCAGGACAACATAAACTGTTGCTGATAATGGGTGACTTGAATGCAGATATTGGGACAGACAGAACAGGATATGAGGGACTGCCAGGGTCCACATGGGTGGGGCAACAGGAATAATGAAGGAGAAGCCATTCTATACTTCTGTCTGGCAAATGGCTTGACAGTAGCCAACACATGGTTCAGAAAGAGCGACGGTCACAAGATCACATATAAGAGTAGCCAACATGCAACTTAGGTAGACTTCTTCATAGTAAGGAAAAAGCACTGGGGTAGAATCCATGATTGCAGTCATCTCCAGTGAAACAGTTGGCCCACAGCATAAACCACTGGTTGCCAGAATCAGCTGCAAGTAGTGGTCAGAGAAGGCTCTAAGGTCAACAGAGACCAGGCTGAAGACCTGGAATTTGACTGGAGAGAAAGTACAGCAGTTCAAGGAATTACCCATGGTTCTAGCACCCCAAGAACAGAAGGAAATAGGTGGAGTTGAAGACGAATGGCAGAGCCTCATAATACCATGTGCTATGACTACAGAACAGATATATGGCCAAGCCAGGTATGGACATAAGGTACATAAGGAAAGCTGGTATTGAAGTGCAGAAGTCCAGGAGTGATCAAAAGAAAGGAGGAGTGCAGGAAAAAATGAGAGATAGAAAAGACCGACCAGGCTAGGAAGGAATACTGGTTGGCTAACAAAGAAACTAAGAAAGGAGTTGCAATAGCAAAGAATAGGGCATCAGAGGCACTCTACCAACTTCTGGAAAGTGACTTGGTATCTGGTACAAAGAAACTATATCAGGTTGTAAGGCAAAGACAAAAAGATAAAGAAGACAGTTAGACATCCTTCAAAAGCGATGCCAGCAACAACCTGCTCACTAATCCACAGGGCATCAAAGGCAGATGGAAATAGTATTTCCATCAGCTTCTGAATGAAGAAAACCCCACAGAAGCTGTACTGCCCCAGAAGTAGCCTACGATGAGAGAAGAAGAGGAGCCCACCCTAAAAGAAGTAAGACTAGCATTAAGGAAATGAAGTCAGGGAAAGCAGCAGGCTCAGACGAGGTCACAGCAGATGTGATAAAGATGCTGGGTGAGATGGGGGAGAAATGGCTCCTGAGGGTATAGCAGTGTGGAGAGAAAGGCATATTCCAGATGACTGAAGAATAAGCATACTTGTGCCAGTGTACAAGAACAAAGGGGACAGCCACAACTATGGGCAGTACAGAGACATCAAACTCCTATCACATGACATGAAAGTTCTGGAAAGGGTGATTGATAAACGGATATGCAGAGTAGTAGAATGTAAGATGGGAGATGAGCAGTTCAGATTCAGATCAGGATACAGCAGAACTGACCCAATGTTTGCAGTGAGACAGATAGTTGGGAAGAAGTTAGAAATGAGAAGAGTCTCCAACTGGGCATTCCTTGTCTTGGAGAAAGCATATGTCATGGTCCCAACAAAGCTGATTTAGGCAGTACTGTGGTGGCTCAAACACCCTGAAACATTGGTAGAATTAGTGCAGGCTATGCACATGGACCCAATGACTGTACAAACGGTGTTCGGCCTCACAGAGGGTTCCCAGCGGGAGTGGGGGTACACCAGGGTTCAGCTCTGAGCCCACTGCTATACATACTGGTGATGATTTACATTTGCAAACAAGTTGGAGGGAACAGATCAATAAAGTTACTTTATGCAGACAATGTGGCATTACAGGCAGACACTAAGCAAGAACTTCAGCAAATGATAAGGGAATGAAATGCAAAACTGAAGGCACACGGAATGAAACTAAGCACAAATAAGACTGTGGTAATGGCAGCAAATTGGGGAAATCAGAAGAAGCTGAGAAATGAGATACGTACAAGGGAAGATAATGGAAAAGATAAATAGCTTCAAGTATCTGGGAGGGGTGGTTGATAAGGGAAGTCCGAATGAGGAGGTCAAAGATAAAATCAGAGGGGCTGCAGCCAACTGGCAGAGTCTCAGGTGTAGTCTATGACAGAAGCTGAAAAATAAGGTGTGCAAGGCAGTGGTGTGACCAGTACAACTGCATGGTACAGAAACCTGGGCAGTTAAGGCAGAGCACATGAAGAAGCTAGAGGTGATGAAAATGAGGTACCTGAGAAGGGTGGTAGGATGCACACTGTGGGACAGATGAAGAAATAAGGAAATAAGAGCAGAAGCCAAAGCAGCTCCAATCACAGAAAAGATCAAAGAGAACAGATAACAGTGGTTCGGACACATATGCAGAAAAGCAGAAGACAATCCGGTGAAGATGATTTGGGACAGACAGGAGGAAAGTAAGAGGAAACAAGGACACCCAGCAAAGAGGTGGGTGGATTGTGTGAAAGAAGATCTGCAACAGTCAGGCATGAGTGTTGAAGAAGGCAGAAGTGTGGCACTGAATCGTGAGAGATGGCGACCATTAACATGCTACCCAGACCCCATGTAGAAAATGGGATAAAGTGGATGATGATGAATTGGAATTTGTGGAAACAATATGTGCAGAATAATGTTCAGGAGGAGTGAGATTTAAGCAATGGCAGGAATTGAGCATTTATGTAATGTTGGAATGAATGATAAAAGTTAAAAAGAAAGCATGTGTATGCGGCATTAAAACAAAGAAATTACACTATGGCTTGTTTTCTCAAAATAATGTATGTGTACCTACGTTGTCATTTCACTTGTGATTTAATAAAGATATTTACAAAAATGAAAGAAAAAGAATGTGCACAAATAGCATCGATACCATGCTATGTCGTAAATGCAACCAACAAACTAAAATAAAGAAAATAGCTTATTAAATAATAATAATAATAATAATAATAATAATAATAATAATAATAATAATAATTAATTAAATGAATTATATAAATAATAAATGTAATGTTACATTAAATCACTATAAACACCACTGCACCATTTAACATGGAAAATACAAAAAAGGAACTACAGAATAATATAAAGAATGAAACTATTCATCTAAACCATTTTCACATCCCTACAGGAAATCAGACCAGATTCTCACCAGGCTATTAAATAACAAGGAAACCTGAATAAAGCAGTATTTTATGCAGTAGTACCACTGAAAACAGTGTACAACAAGAAATAAACTGTTGCAAAAAAAAAAAAAGAGTAAAATCCCATGATTGGAGGAACTCTGTGGTCAGCCTCAGTAAGAAGTTGAGATCTGTCATAAAATCCTCCACAGCTAATTACGAAAACAAAATCGTCACTGATTCTAAAGACAACCACAAAGCATTCTATAGCTATGTCAAGAATCTCAATGGCAACACTCAGATCTGCTCTGAGTTACAGCACAATGGCACTAAATATACAGAACCAACTGATATTGCCAACATCTTGGCAGATAGGTTCAGTGCTAACTTTACCCCTCTCTCACCCCCTAAAGGGCCCATCTCTATACCGGAAGAATGCAAAGTTCCTGTAATCATGGCTGCACAGGTAAAAAAAAAACTCTCCAAAGCCAAGAACACAGCATCCATGGGACCTGACAACATCCCAGGCTGCATTCTACACGAACTACAGAACGAACTGGCAACCCACCTAAGTACCATGTTCAATCATAGCCTCACCTCAGGCTTTGTGCCTGCTGAATGGTGCACAGCAATGATTATCCCACTCTACAAAGGGGGAGCCACCATGGACCCCAGGAACTACCACCCCATTAGCCTGACGAGCCTGGACTGCAAGGCTATGGAATGTGCCATCATGGAACTTATAAACAATGACATTGGTAATTTACAAACTCTGGATCCTACCCAGTTCGGGTTTGTAAAAGGCAGATCATGTCTCCTAAACCTGATACACTAATTTGAAGTGGTCACCAAACAGAACCAAGATGCTATCCTCCAAAAAAAGGAAGCCAATCTGGTGGTCCCCTGCCATAAACAAACTGTACAACAGAAGGAAGAAACTGTTGCAAAAGAGAGTAAAATCCCATGAGTGGAGGAGCTCCCTGGTCAGCCTCAGTAATATCCTCCAAAGCTAGCTACGAAAACAAAATCGCCACTAATTCTAAGGACAACCACAAAGCATTCTATACCTATGTCAAGAATCTCAATGGCAACACCCAGATCTGCTCTGAGTTACAGCACAAAGGCACGAAAATTACAGAACCAACTGATATTGCCAACATCCTGGCAGATAGGTTCAGTGCTAACGTTACCCCCCACTCACCCCTAAAGGGTCCATATCTATACAGGAAGAATGCAGAGTCCCTATAATCACAACTACACAGGTAAAAGCTGCACTCTCTAAAGCCAAAAACACAGCATCCATGGGACTGGACAACATCCCAGGCTGCGTTTTACATGAACTTCAGAACGAACTGGCTCCCCGCTTAAGCACCATGTTCAACAATAGCCTCGCATCAGGCTTTGTGCCCACTAAATGGCACTCAGCAACAGTTATCCCACTCCACAAAGGGGGAGCCACCCCTGATCCAGGGAACTATCGATCTATTAGCCTGACGAGCATGGTCTGCAAGGCCATGGAAGGTATCATCATGGAACTCATAAACAAAGACATTGGTAACCTCCAAACTTTGGATCCCACCCAGTTCGGGTTTGTAAAAGGCAGATCATGCCTCATGAACCTGATCGACTTCTTTAAGGCAGTCTCCAAAGCCGTACATAAGGGTAAGGTGGTTCACACAGCCTATCTTGACCTCGCCAAGGCTTTCAACACCATCCCCCATTCTGGAATTATAGCTAAACCTCACTAAACTAGGTATAAATCCCTACACACAAGATGGGCTGCCAACTGGCTCACTGACAGAACCTATACTGTAAAAGTTGCAGACTAAAAATCTGATTTCAAACCAGTGACAAGTGGAGTACCACAGGGTTCCGTCCTTGGACCTCTATACTTCTCTGAAGTACAGGCTAACACAGAAGGCCTCTGGCTAATGAAGTTCTCAGACGACTGCAAACTAGGAGTCATAGTCAAGTCCCCAAATGATGTGGACATCCTACAGGAGGGCCTCGCTGAGACAGACGCCTGCCTGGTGTCAGAGCCATGGCTTCAAGCTCAATGCCAAAAAGTGCAGTGTCATCCCCTTTGGTAAAAACTCTGTAACCATGAATTGCCACATAGGCAGCAATCTACTTAACACCGAATGTGTGATAAGGGACCTTGGGACCCAGGTGGACAGTAGTCTTTCCTTTGATAGTCACATCACCACAATAGTCAGGAAGTCCTTCCATGTGGCACACCTCATCATAAAAGGGTTCTCATCCAGGAAAAAAGAGGTCATTGTTCCCCTCTTCTAGACACTCATTAGACCCATTATAGAGTACAACGCCCCTTTTGGAATGTACCTCACAAGATATCTGCAGCAGCTGGAAAGGCCAAAGAAGTACATCACAAAGAGGATTACTGGCCTTAAACAAATGCCCAACACTGACCGTCTCATAAAACTCCAGCTTTACTCCGTAGCATATCGCCTTCTCCGAGGTGTTCCCTGCCTAACATATAAAGCTATGTCAAACCCAGAGCTGTTGGACATGCTACACCTAAAGAAATCCCAATCCCTCCGAGCTACACGCTCTAGGGACCTAAACCTTGTCATCACAATAAACAGGACATGCTGGAGGGATAGATTCCTGTCCCAGAGACTTCCCATACTCTGGAACAGGCTACCCATCTATGTCAAGCAAAGTTCTTCATTAGCACTCAAAGAAAAATCTTGATGAGTAGATGGGAAATAGGAAATGCACACCGGAGATCACTTCTGTGTCTCTGCTCGACAGTGGCACAGGAAAATAACTTTCTTGGTGGCATAAGCCAGGGAAACTTGTTGGCTAGGCTTACGTAGGCCCTTGGGCTGATAGCCTAGTACCTACCTATGAACCAAAGCCGTAGATGACAGCAAGGTGGTTCACACAGCCTATCTTGATCTTGCAAAGGCTTTTGATACCATCCCCCACTCTGGAATTATAGATAAACTCACTAAACTAGGTATAAATCCCTAAGTCACAAGATGGGCTGCCAACTGGCTCACTGACAAAACCCACACTGTGAAAGTAGCAGACTCTAAATCCAACTTCAGACCAGTGACAAGTGGAGTACCACAGAGTTCACTCCTGGGTCCTCTCCTGTTTGATATCTACTTCTCTGAAGTACAGGCTAACACAGAAGGTCTTTGGCTAACAAAGTTCACAGATGACTGCAAACTAGGAGCCATAATCAAAACTCCTAATGATATGGACATCCTACAAAAGGGCCTCACTGAAGCAGATGCCTGGTGTCAAAGCCATGGCCTCAACCTCAATGCCAAAAAGTGCATTGTCATCTCTTTTAGTAAAAACTCTGTACCATTAACTACCACATAGGCGGTAGTCTACTTAACACCGAAAGTGTGATAAGAGACTGTGGGACACAGGTGGATAGTAGGTCTCTCCTTTGATAATCACATCGCCACAGTAGTCAGGAAATCCTTCTACGTGGCACACCTCATCACAAAAGGTTTCTCATCCAGGAAAAAAAGAGGTCATTGTTCCCCTCTACTCATCACTCATTAAACCCATTATAGAGTGCAACGCCCCTTTTTGTATGTACCTCTAAAGACATCTACAACAACTGGAAAGGCAGCAGAAATGCCTCACAAAGAGGATTACTGGCCTCAAACAGATGCCCTATGCAGACTGTCCCAAAAAATTCAGCTTTACTCTGTCGCATATCGCCTACTCAAAGGTGATCTCTGCCTAACATACAAAGTTATGTCAAACCCAGAGCTGTTAGACATGCTCCACTTAAATCCCAATCCCTCCGAGCTACATGCTCTAGGGACCTAAACCTTGTCAATACAACAAACAGAACATGCTGGAGGGATAGATTCCTGTCTCAGAGACTTCCCATACTCTAGAACAAACTACCTATCTATATAAGCTCCTCATTAGCACTCTTCAAAATAAATCTTGATGATTGGATGGGAGATGGGAAATTCACCCCGGGGATCACTTTTGTGGCTCTGCTTGAAAGAGGCACAGGAAAATAATTTTCTTGGGTAGCTAGGCTTATACAGGCCCTAGGGCCAATAGCCTAGTACCTACCTATGAACCTATGAAAATGTATTCCACATCATAGTCATTTAAACTATTTTCAAACAAGGTGTGTGTGTGTAAAATATGCTCTAACATTAAACAATGCTAGAAGATATTACTCGCAAAAGAGGATGTAAAGAAAGCATACACATACCAAGTGCCCTTCAAATTAGATAAATTAGATGTTAAACTGAGGTCCCCATATGCCTAAGTTGGTAATGGTTCAGGTGAATGGTAAAGATCCTATAGTGGGTATTAAAAGAGCAATAAGTGAATTTTCCCAGTGTCCTAACCCAAGTCACTCGGTATAACCAAAATGACAAACACAAACATCAAATAAATAAATAAAGCACATAATTATCTACAAATTGAGACTCTACGGCAGCTAACCATGTAATTGAAAGAAAGGCTTGAATAATGGCAGAAGAAAGTTTACTGTGCCCAGCTCGGTAGCACAGAAGAACAAAGCTCTGACTATGACCCAAGTTCAAGTGGCATCTCGGATGTGGCATGAGCTGGATGGTGTCTGGGGGGATAGGAGTAAATGCCAATCCTGAGAATGGTGTTTCTGGACACAACTGCATTCTGCAGGCAAAGAACAAGGTGTGGATTTGGTTTACCAATGTGGGTACGGTACCCTTTAGTAGCAAGCAGGTGGAAACACAGACATGCAAAGAAGAGGCAATGTAGGCCCCTGATGGATGCTCATTCAGTCACTATCACGGCTGCAAAAGGGCTGAACAAAACTGTCCTCATTGCTTTCAGCAAGGGTATAAACAACTTACATGGCTGTCTGAATGACAGCCTCCACTGATCAGATCTTATGCTGTACACTCTCCAGAGGAAGAGGAATGAATGGGATTAAGAGCAAATGGAGAGAAACGCTGATATCTGGCAGGAGCATGGGAAAAAGGAAACAAGAAAAACTCTGCACTGTGAACAACCTCCTTAAACATTTGGGGGACAGACCAAATTATCATTACCAAGTACATTATTTACAAAAGGAAAACTACTTGTATGAGGCAGAAGTAATAAATTCAGGCTGAAAAAAAAATGAAATTATACCATCAACTATCTAAGCATATAAATCAACCCTTAACTTCTGCTCTGCACCAATCCTTGTTTATCATAAGACACCACAACACAATTACAAGCTTTCTGGGGATGGGACACCATCAGGTGTTAAAGGATGCTTTGCACAAGTAAAGCAAAACATGACAAAGTAGTCATCTTCGGATCATATAAAAACTTCTTGCAAAGGTTTGCCATGGACTACAACAGGAGCAGAAAAAGATGACTCAAATTGTTAACAGTTATCTGGATAAAATTTAGAAGGAAAAAAAATCTGCTTCCACTTTTTGCGATAACCCCCATCTCCGAGATCCACAGATTGTATATTCTTGAAATGGTAAATTCAATATGTTTTGTGAGAAAAAGAGACACTAGAAAGCTTTTAAGGGGTCCTTCAGAGGACAAAAATGAAGATACAGGGTTATTCATGTTTAATGCAGAAAGAAATTGTGTAATAAGCATATGCGTCACTCTGTCAGCCCAGCTATCTGGAATTTTGTAAATAATTCTATGACATTTGTGAATATTGATATGATTTATACAGAACTGTATGTTATGTACTGAGCTTCAAGAATGTAGCCATAGCATACCCTGTTGGAACAAAGAAGATTAACTTGCAAAACTTAAGAATAGTTGAGGTTAAGTTACTTTATAGTTGGGCCATAAACAAGAGATGTTATCTCTCAGTTTCAATGCAGAAGCAGACAATGTCTAGAACTAGACATTTTTCTATTGTCTTGAAAGAAAAGTAATTACTAGGTTTAAAATGTGAAGTGTTTTACTGTTTTCCCACTTCCAAGATCTGAAAACATCAGAGGATATGCATTTTTAACACAGACATGTTAAAATTTTATTAGTTTCTGTTTTAGCCTGGGGAACTGAAGTCAGGTGACAGAAAGGGATGTCATCCAGCCTAACCCATCAGTAAAATGTGATACTGATTTAATAACTCTCTCAAAGAGAGAGACTGCACATTTTGCATTTTGTCCAAGACCTAGCAAGAACATCCACACTTGCCTGTCTGTAAGCAAGTTTTTAGGGCATAGTATCTCTCTTAAATATAGTTGGGAATATAGTAAAGATTAGTTTAGATGTATTCGGTATTTATTTGAGACTGTCCTGCAATATTGTTTTAAAATATTTCCTGGGATTTTGAACTCTGAAGCAACTATGTTTGTGTACTGAGTATTATCTTGTTGTTTTATTATTAAATACATTTAAACCTTTCAATTGTGGCTGGTTTGTTTAGAGATATTTAAGCTCCTAGAGTAGTTGCATATGTATTTGGTGACACTGTACAGGCCACTCCATAGCCTGGCGCTTGGTCAAAACTACCATTTGGATTAAAAGCAACATTACACAGCAGGACTGGACACCCTTTGGTAAAGGCCTTATAGTAGCTGATAAGGGTAGCTGGTGGCAGCTGGAACTACCTTATAGCCTGGGCAAAAGGGGGCATAGCTAGAAAACCTGTGTCAGACTTTCCCAGGTGTGTGCGTGTGTGTGTTTGTATATCAATCCAAACTGAAAGTGTGTGTGTGTGTGTGTGTGTGTGTGTATCAATCCAATCTCAAAGTGTGTGTGTGCCAGCTACTTGGGCAGGGACATGAAGCACTGGTTGGACAGAGAGGTTGCTGAAGGTTTTGGCTTGGCCACTCGGCTGAGATCTCAACCCTTTAGCTGTACCAGTGAGGAGTGTTATTGTGGATTTGGAGAAACCAGCCCCAGACTGATTATGATCTCTGTGGGCTCTTAAGGAAAATTGCACTTCACTGTGTGTATACCTGTCATCCTCCCAGTGTGTACGTCTCCCACTGTTGCCAGTGGTGAGGATTGAGTCTCCTCGATTACTGGGTCAGTGTAGGGGCATCACAGTCTGAACCATCATTAAGCAAACGTCTGAAATGTTAATGTAAAGAATTTGGAAAAAAAAGGCCAGAATAAAGTAAAGCAAGTAACAGTAAAACCAACACATAAGGGGTCTTCCCTGTCGCCTTTTCATGAAATATTTCTGTGGCCTTTTCATGAAATATTTCCTTCAAAATCCTTCTAATCGTGGATATGGGGAAACCTGCATGACTTTGGGATAATCTGAATGTAAAGCTTGGTTGAAAACTTGATCCTGTCATCCACTCTCAGCAGATAAATCTGCAGAAATACTTTTACAGTTGCTGCATAATTTGTCAATTTTCCCTCACCCAACTTTAACTTCTTTTATGAAGAGGCACAACCTGACAGGAAAGGGGGCTCCCAATTCAAAGGGAATGGAGGAATCCATGGCATTTTACTGAAATTACCCTTTTATATGAAGGGGGGAATTTCCAGACCAGGAGGGAAGTCTGGTACCAAAAAAACTTTCCCTTGCCTTGTATTGCAGGTCAACATCTCAAAAATGCTTGTTTTGAAAGGACTGAGCCCCTAAATGAAGGTCACTGGCCAAAAGTCTTCCTCCTAAAGAAAGACTTCCTAAAGTCACACCTTACAAAAAATGGAAAACAGCATTTTATTTAGTGTTGTAGTCTCACCATTATGAATTACATAAACTTTGAATCCAAAACACCTTCTTCTTTCCCAGAGATTATGCCTAAAATCTGTTGTGAAAGTTTCTAAAGTTTATCATCACATTATCAGTACAGGCCTAACCTTTAAGCCGTTAATCTTCCTCTTACATGTAGTATGCATAAGAAAAACACAAATCAGTAAAAGTAATGCACTGCATGGCCTGACACATTAACATAGTTTATGCTATGTTCAAAGCAGTAATCGCTTTGTTGCCTTAATTACCTACAGAAATTTCCCTTTTACACCATAGTTGCCTAATGGACATGGATAATTGATACATAACCATGTATAATGGCAAATTCAAACCCAAGACACAAAACCAGCACAATGGATTTTCTTCTTAAATATATCAAATTTTCTCTGCTTGGATGTACACCAGACTTGACCACAGTTATGTTTTTTTTTTTTCAAATTTTGCAGTGAGCAAATCTATATCACAAAAAATGGATTTTAAACCAATTGTTATACAGGTCAGATACAATAAAAATCCTAATATGAAAAAGTAAGGAGTTACATAAGATTAATTTCTTAACATTTCAGAAAACCTTTGTGAAAGGGGTATGAGGAACTAAGGAAATGGTTGCAGAACAGAAAAAGAAAAATCATTTGAGCTAACAATTTCTTCAGGGAACTATATACTTCTCCAGTCATTACATTCATACATTCATTTATAACAATAAAAAAATCCAGCATATAAATTCATAATTAAGCATTATATTTACTCTCACTGAATTACTTCTCCAAAAGCAGATACACACAGCTTTGCTGCTTCAAATTCAAGTGCAAGAGAAGGAAAAGCAAATATCTTTCTTCTGCCAAGCTACTTAATGAACAGCAATAATGCAGGATTCATCTTTCAAAACATTTCAGCACACATTTCAAAGTTTGCTATACGAGAGGAAGCTCTTTTCGGCCCTAAAGTTTTACTTGCAACATTAGCAGAAAGGCTGAAACTATATGCAACCATTTTCTGGGCAAACAGGGGCTGCATGATTCTAAACATTTTATTCACACACATCTCATTAAAAGGGTAGAATTTCCCACTTAAAGCATTTTTAAAACCTCTAACATCAAACAAACTACTTTTCTATCCTATAAACTTGGCATATTTTATTATTATTCTTGCAGGTTCATACATAGTAGAGCAACTAAAACTCATGAACCACTTTCATAAGAACAGAAAAAAAGTTGAAAACAATTTTCCTTCACCACCTTCAGATTCACACCAGACCATCAAAATGATATCCTGTTCTGCCTTAACGGTTAACTGTTCTAAAAGTAGTCAAATGCCTGGAAAAGACAGATCAACAGGGAAGCCACCACAACACATCTGCCTTGTACATTTTCTTTACCCTGTTCAAGTGTCAGAAGGTCTGGTAGCCAACCATAATCAAACATCCTCTGAAGAAAAAACATGAAAGACAAGACAATGAGAAGGCAGGAGTGACATACCTGCTGTAATCATAAGCACTTAGATCAATCCTTTGTAGAGCTAACTAGCCACAGAGGAAAACCTTTTGGCCAGATTTTGTCCTAGTGAGTTACCTACATAGGAATGTTCAGTAAAATGGCAGGGGGGGGGCTGTAATATTCCTATACCAGTTCTTTACCTTCTAAGCAAATTATACAATATCAAATGAAGTAATTGTCTTTGTAGATAACAAGGGGATGTGCTTCAGACCAAAAATTATATAGCTTAAAAATCCATCTATAAGGTCTTCAGTGAAAGTCAACATGGCTCATAAAGAAGCTGTGTGTTCAAATGGTGGCAATGCCAACTATTCTGGAAAAAAACATAGATCTCACTGAGACGGAGATTGTTCATTCTAAGGTTTAAGCAAATGTACATCTAACAAATTTTTGGAAATGTAACTGCGCCAACACATTCTCTTACACTGGATCATAAAAGGGAGAGACTGTTGCATTTGACTTCAGTATACTGTAACACCCTATTAGAAAGGGATAACAAGTACTTCAAAAATCTAGCCAATTGTTGTGTTTTCCCTTCTGGGCCCCCCAGACATATCTTCACTGCTGCAATTCAAGCCATTATTATCATCTTTTTATCCTCTTCTATCACTACTGGTGCTCCTCTTGCAATTAATATAAGTACTCTTCTTTTTCTTTGTCCCAGATATTCCGCTGAATAACCATCCTGAAAACTTTTCTTTATCAAATTCATATGCTCAGTTCTTTCCAAGTGGGTCTCCTGTAACAAAGCTTTAGTGTATTAAAAAGTCATTATTCCCACCTTTTATGTACAACAGCTTTTTTGTTAAATGTCTAGTTCCAGCTTTTGTGTTAAATGTATACACAGTTTGGCAGCTTGAACTTTTATATAGTTGTTTCTAGTCATATCCACTTGAGCCTATGCCACATCTTACAAAACTTTTTGTTATATTGAAAGCCCTCAAACAAAAAAACAAACAAACCCCCCATACCTTCACCTCCTTAAAACCTACTGATTTAATATTAACACAAAACTATCTGTATCTTCAAATACTGAAGTTTCACTCCCTAATAGGAACAAATGTCCCAAATTGAAAGACTGACTCGAAGACTTGAGTTAACCTAAAAGAAAGGTAATCCATCCTAAGACGCATGGTGCAGCTTGTGCTTCTACTAAGTGCTAACTGGTTTTGTCTTATCTTTATAGCTTTCCCAGCTGGGAAAACCTCTGAATGCTTTGAGAGAACATTACTTCCTAGCCAGGTTCTCTTTTCTATTTATTTTTTCTCAGTCAACCACTCTCTACCAGACTGTAACCAATTTCTCTTTATCAGTTTCTATGGAGACACGAGTGCCAGATACAGAATTCCTATTAGCATACATTAATTTGCTAAAAAAGCATCATAATATTCAATGTTCTTTTTAATTTACTTGCTTTCTCCCAAAATTTGTTACTAAATCAATCTAAAGTGCTTAAACCAGTCATTTCCCCCATGCAAGAATGAGAAAAAGCATATTCATTTGTCTTGTCTCGTTCTTTTAACAAGACTTTTTTTTTACATTGCAGACCTACATTTCTTAAAACTGAAGAAGAAGACAGTAGGGAGAAGGAAAAGAAAAAACAAAACCAGCAGCACATAATTACAATCCCCATTACACGTAAAAAATAACTGAAAAAACTTTACTTTACAGCATGCAAAGAAAACCATACACCACAATAGTACTATTAAGAAAAAAATGTTTACTTTACTTAGTTAACTTTCACCCCCCCCTTTTCCCTCCTCATTGCATTTTTCTGAACATTTATGACATTAAGTAAGACATGCACTTTAGAGTCCCTCCACAAGTCCAACACATTCTGAAAAGTCAGTTATTTCCAGATATTCTTGTTCTGTCATATTTCACAAATATAATAATTGTATTGTACATTATCTGACATTATGTTACTGGGTTTTATTACTGTTCATCTCCATCTCCCAAATCCTGCCTCTGCTTCATTTCCAACGTGCTCTCGATTCTTCTAGTCAACTCTCATGCTCCCTTCTTTCTCTCCAACATTTTCTGTTGGAGCAATGGAAAAGGGTTTCACAGGTGTAGTTTCTATGTGGCCTTTATTACCAGAAGAGCAAGAAGCAAAATCTCTTTCTGTTTCACAGCTTACTTTTTGGTGGACAAATGTTTGTATTTCTTACTTAGCATGCACTTCATTAAAAAATGATTTTGTCCCTCAAGGGAAGAAAACCTTGAAGACAGCTAGCTGGGTACAGCAGTTTGAATCTCACACCTGCGTCTTGGCATTCCTTAAACAGCAGAATTAATTTACTCCTCTTCTGCTTGGTGTACAATGAGTAATCCTTCTCCACAAACACTCTGCTGTCTCCCATTTTTAGTATTTTGTCCTTCTGCCACAGTTTTGTCAGAATCAACTCCTTCTGCTGGCAGGATTTCCTCTTTACTATTAAACATGTAGGCTACTTTCTCAAAGCCAGGTTCGGAGGATACACACGACGCACCATTTCAACTAACAACTCCTGCAGTGCAATACTAGTCTAGTTGCTTATTTGTGCTTTCATAAAATGAATGCAGTCTGTTCCTTCCAACTTCTCTTGTATAGCTGAAAATCTCAGGTTTTCCCTATATGCTCTACCCTCTAATTCTATTATTTTTAAAACATCTCTTCCTGAGCAGTCTCATATTCAGCCAGCCTTATCTTTATTTCAACCTCTGGTTTTTGCAGCTTTGTCACCTCACCTGAATCTGTTTTAAGCTTTTTCCATTTTTTCCAGCCTTTCGTTGTTTGTGTTGATATCTTCTATCAGTGTTTTGTTTATTTTAACCAGGTCTGTGTGCAGGTGTCTTATATCTTCCTGTAGGTTACTGGAAGTCATGTCTGGAGGCTGCACTGCTTTTTGCTGAACAGCTACAGAACCTTCCCCAATCAGTACCTCTTCCTCAATTTTTGTAGCTGTTTTTTCCAGGTGCTCTGTATTTCTTTTTTCCTGGTATCCAGGCAGTATGCTTACTAGCCAGTTACTGAAATTTACCCATAAACACAGAAGTCTACTGACCTCTCTGTCGAGTTTTTGTTTTCACACTGGGAGAGCTGTCACTCAATGTGCAGCCATCTTGGAAGTCCTATAGAACACAATATTAAGGCAGAAAAAAACAAGTACAGAATTTCAGAAAGAATTGAATACTGTTGAAATTACTCCCATAACGTCTATCTCATTAGTATCTTTGACTGATAAAAGGGGCTCCACTTCCTGAATTTGGGGTGACAGGTGTTAAGTGTCTATGTTTAGAACAATAAATGTGTGTGCTGTGATTATTTTTCGGGATTAATGACACTGTACTGTATTTCTGCTGTGATTATTTTTTTGGATCAATGACACTGTACGGGTTACTTCCAGCTTTAGTAATACTTCTTTTGTGGCCTTTAGGTTACATTGCACACTGACATATTGCTGTATGCTAAGCTGTCAGCAACACATGGCTCTAACCATCCAGATTCCATAACACCTCCATTCATGTTCAAAACCCAGTTTTTTTGCTGGGCTGTAGGTCATACAACATTTTTGGATATTAAATGCTATATGCATGTAAATATGGTAAACATATGGCATTTTTAAAAGTCTGTAATTCAATGTATGGGCATGGAAATAATGTCACTTCAAAGCACTGTTACAGGAATTGACTGATGTAAATACTATACAGACAATTCTTTTTCTTCAAGAGAACTCAGGAAATGTTATTCACTAGACACAGGAGTAAATCCATTGCATTGGCGTTAAAGATCATTATGAGAATAATTTGCTTTTGTATAACAAAAGGGACTTTTCTTAGCCATCGCAAATTCATTAGAATATCAAGAGGGAGGCTCACTGTCCTGGACGGAAGTTCTATTGGAGATGTACACTGTGGCAAAATCAGAGATGAATGTTCATGTCTGAACAGGGAAAGGTGTTGTCAAACTGTCTATAGAGAGAAGCAACAGAGAAACAGTTTAATCATGGACTTGGAGTGGGATGTTCTGGTAAGAAAGAGGTCCATTTGGAGCCTGCAACAAATTCATCTTATTTAAACAAGCATTACATTTTAATTACATTTTTTAATTACATTTGGACTGTTTTACTTGAATGGTGGATAAATCTACACATGTACATTTTCTGTTGGCAAGATCACTTTTTTTTTTTTTTTGCAATATATTCTCTGCAACTTTGGATAAAGAAGCTGCTGACAAGAAGTTGAATAAAGCTGTATTGTCAGTTATTTATGTAATCAGTGCTGTCAGACTGTCACTACATATACATTTCAGTTACTTATGTATATCCAGTGTCACTGCATTGTGTGTGTGTGTGTGTGTGTGTGTGTGTGTGTGTGTGTGTGTGTGTGTGTGTGTGTGTGTGTGTGTGTGTACACACAGGGGTGTCTTGCAGAATGTCAAGTGTGTATTTGGTCAAAAGCTAGTCAACCACATTTGATCGCAAAGATGCTAATCAACAGGTGTGTGAGATCACACAATTACCATGTTGGGGAATATACACTTACCCATTGTTTGTGCAACATTGGAAATTAGTTTAAACAATTAGTAGGGGATGTGGGGACAAAAAAAACAATGCTTTTGTTTTTTAAGTTTTAAATTCTGCACGTGTCAAAGCTACTTCTTAGTGCATGTGTACTGGCATGTCAAGGTTTGCATTTCTGATGCTTCGCCAATCAAATTTAGGCACATTCAATCATTACTACACATATGTATATATGTGTGTGTGTGTGTGTGTGTGTGTGTGTGTGTGTGTGTGAGATTGCATGCATTATATATATATACAGGTTCATAGGTAGATACTAGGCTATCGGCCCTGGAGCCTATACAAGCCCAGCCAAAAAGGTACCCGGGCTTTTGCCACCCAAGAAAATTATTTTCCTGTGCCACTGTCGAGCAGAGCCACAGAGGTTATCCCCGGGGTGATTTTCTTATTTCCCATCCAATCATCAAGATTTTTCTTGAAGATTGCTAATGATGAGCTTTGTTTGATATAGATAGGTACTTTATTCCAGAGTATGGGAAGTCTCTGAGACAGGAATCTATCCCTCTGGCATGTTTTGTTTATTGTGGTGACAATGTTTAGGTCCCTAGAGCGTGTAGCTCGGAGGGATTGGGATTTCTTTAAGTGGAGCATGTCCAACAGCTCTGGGTTTGACATAGCTTTGTATGTTAGGCAGAGATCACCACTGAGTAGGCGATACACGACGGAGTAAAGCTGGAGTTTTTTGAGACAGTCAGCGTAGGGCATCTGTTTGAGGCCGGTAATCCTTTTTGTGAGGTATT
This sequence comes from Protopterus annectens, assembly GCF_019279795.1. NCBI lineage: Eukaryota > Metazoa > Chordata > Ceratodontiformes > Protopteridae > Protopterus > Protopterus annectens. The sequence continues at coordinate 1,045,854,531 of NC_056732.1, forward strand.
TCTGCGGCCTTTCCAGTTGTTGTAGATGTCTTGTGAGGTACATACCAAAAGGGGCGTTGTACTCTATAATGGGTCTAATGAGCGATGAGTAGAGGGGAACAATGACCTCTTTTTTTTCTGGATGAGAAACCTTTTGTGATGAGGTGTGCCACATAGAAGGATTTCCTGACTACTGTGGAAATGTGATTATCAAAGGAGAGACTACTGTCCACCTGTGTCCCAAGCTCTCTTAATCACACTTTCGGTGTTAAGTATACTACCGCCTATGTTGTAGTTCATGGGTACAGAGTTTTTACCAAAGGGGATGACAATGCACTTTTTGGCACTGAGCTTGAGGCCATGGCTTTGACACCTGGCATCTGTCTCAGTGAGGCACTTTTGTAGGATGTCCACATTGTTAGGAGTTTCGATTATGGCTCCTAGTTTGCAGTCATCTGCGAACTTAGTTAGCGAAAGACCTTCTGTGTTAGCCTGTACTTTAGAGAAGTAGATACCAAACAGGAGAGGACCCAGGACTGAACCCTGTGGTACTCCACTTGTCTAAAGTCGGATTTGGAGTCTGCTACTTTCACAGTGTGGGTTCTGTCAGTGAGCCAGTTGGCAACCCATCTTGTGACATGGGGATTTATACCCAGTTTAGTGAGTTTATCTATAATTCCAGAGTGGGGGATGGTGTCAAAAGTCTTGGCAAGATCTAGATAGGCTGTGTGAACCACCTTACCCTTGTCTACGGCTTTGGTGACTGCTTCAAAGAAGTCTATCAGGTTTAGGAGACATGATCTGCCTTTTACAAACCCAAACTGGGTGGGATCCAGAGTTTGGAGATTACCAATGTCTTTGTTTATAGGTTCCATGGCCTTGCAGACCAGGCTCGTCAGGCTAATGGGGCGGTAGTTCCCGGGGTCCGTGGTGGCTCCCCCCTTGTGAAGTGGGATAATCGTTGCTGTGCGCCATTCAGCAGGCACAAAGCCTGAGGTGAGACTATGATTGAACATGGTACTTAGGTGGGGTGACAGTTCGTTCTGTAGTTTGTATAGAATGCAGCCTGGGATGTTGTCTGGTCCCCATGGATGCTGTGTTCTTGGTTTTGGAGAGTGTGGTTTTTACCTGTGCAGCCATGGAGTAAAGTTAGCACTGAACATATCTGCCAGGATGTTGGCAATATCAGTTGGGTCTGTATATTTAGTGCCATTGTGCTGTAACTCAGAGCAGATCTGAGTGTTGCCATTCAGATTCTTGACATAGCTATAGAATGCTTTGTGGTTGTCTTTAGAATCAGTGGCGATTTTGTTTTCGTAACTAGCTTTGGAGGATTTTATCAGGGATCGCAGCTTCTTACTGAGGCTGACCGGGGAGCTCCTCCACTCATGGGATTTTACTCTCTTTTGCAAGAGTTTCTTCCTTCTGTTGTACAGTTTGTTTATGGCAGGGGACCACCAGATTGGCTTCCTTTTTTTTTGGAGGACAGCTTCTTGGTTCTGTTTGGGATAGCATGATCCATGCACTCATGTAAGTGCTTATAAAGTGCAATTGTGTAGGATTCAGTAGTCGTAACTGTGTTGTCCATCTGCATGGGTGCCTTGAAGTTCACCACCTCTGTCTTAAGAAGCATGAAGTTGGCTTTGGAGAAATTTTTTATCATGGTTTCCTTAATGGGGGGGGGGGGGTGGAGGCAGGATGTGGATATCTAGGGTAATTAGCTTATGGTCAGATCGGACCAATGAGGCATTGACTTCAGGTGTGGAACACCGGTCACTCATATTGGTAATGACTACATCTAGGATATTGTTGCCCCTGGTGGGGGTTTGGATAAGTTGATCCAGGGCATTGGAGTTTATGAATTCCAGAAAGCGTTGAGCGAAGGAGTTGGTACAGGAGTAGTTTTCCCAGTTAATGGTGGGGTAGTTGAAATCGACCATTATTAGGGTGTTTGGTTGTACCCTAATATTTTCCAGTACATCAAGAAAAGAGGAGTGGGAATCCTGGGGCATGGTGGGTGATCTGTAGCAAGCTACAATTTGGATTGCAGTTTTGCCCAGAGTTAGTTGCACTTGGATAATCTCGGCTGCATTCGGCTGAGCAACTAGCCTGGAGGTGTGGATATCCTTAATGGATATGGATACACCTCTGCCTTTGGTGTTCCGGTCCATGAGGTATGAGTTATAGCCTGGTAGTGCAGGGGTGCTCTCTGGAGCCTTGAATCAGGTCTCAGTCACTACACAAATATCGATGTTCTCCATTTTAAGGAGTGCCTCGAGTGAGTGCATTTTGAGATTTAGACTTCTGGCATTGAGTAGCATCACCCTCAGTTTTTACTTGCCTGTTCCTGTTACAGTGGTGAATTTGTCATTTGAACCTTGCCTAAAAAAGGCACTATAGGGGCGGCAAGAACCTTATCCAGTATCCGGAATCCAAGGGATGACAGGTGTAGGCCATCTCTGGCAAAGCATCGTGGTCTGTCGACCATGTCATCCCAGGAAGACAGATACTGGATCCCTTTAGAATGGCACCAGATGCTTAGCCAATTGTTGAAGTCACTCATTCTGTCCTTGTACTGCGGCATCATTCTGGGTGATGGCAGAATGCTACTCAGGCCTAAGGTCATACCTGCCTGGGCTACAAGATCGGAGAGCTCTTCCATGTCTCTTTTCATGCAGTCCAGGGTGGTACGTCTCAAGTCGTTCACACTAACATTGACAATGACAGTCATATTTGTACTTGTTTTGGAGTGACCTGAGTGCGTGGGTTATGTGGCGGATCCTGGCACCCGACAGGCAGCTGACAGTAACCTTTGCCTTGTTTAGCCTAGTGAGTAGGACATAAGTGTGCCGGACTATAGAGTCGCCTATGACTAGTGTGTTGGGTACGTTGTTTTGCCTTATTGGCTGTGGTTGAGTGGCAAACTGAGTCTGCGGGCTATGTGTCATTTGGGTTGTGTTGGGGGGGGGTTGCTTGCATTTCTGCTTTTGAGGTCTCTTTTATAGGTTCATAGGTTCATACTAGGCTATCTGCACTAGGGCGTTTATAAGCCTAGCTAGAATGTGTTTGGCTTTCACCACCCATTTTAAATTTATTTTTCTATGCCCTTTTTCGAGGTTAGTATACTGTGCCTCTGTCTAACAGTGACACAGAAGTGATACCCGAGGTAAACCTACGATCTCCCATCCACTCATCAAGATTCCTCTTGAAGAGAGTCAATGAGGGACTCTGCCTAACCTGGACTGGGATTTTATTACAGAGTGAAGGGAGCCTCTGGGTTATGAATCTGTCCCTCCAGCATGTCCTATTTATTTCAGTGCTGAGGTTCAAGTCTCTCGAGCGCGTAGCTCGATGGGATTTGGATTTTCTGAGGTGCAGCATGTCCATTAATTCTGGGTTGGACATGGCTTTATACGTCAGGCACAGATCGCCTCTGAACAGGTGGTATGCCACTGAGTAGAGCTGGAGTTTCTTTAACCGGGCAGCATATGGCATCTGTTTGAGCCCTTTGATCCTCTTGGTGAGGTACTTTTGGGGTCTTTCCAGTTGCTGCAGGTGTCTGGTAAGGTACATCCCAAAAGGGGCAGTGTACTAAATTATGGGCCTGATGAGGGATGAGTAAAGAGGCACGATGATGTCCCCTGATCTAGATGTGAATCCCTTCACGATTAGGTGGGCTATATAAAATGTTTTTCTAACCACTTTGGCCACATGGTTGTCAAATGAGAGATTGCTATCAACTTGGGTCCCCAGGTCCCTAATTACTTCTTCTGTACTTAATGGTTTACCACCTATGTGGTAATTTGTGGGCACTTTGTTTTTGCCAAAGGGGATGACTATACACTTTTTGGCATTTAGCTTGAGGCCATGGCTCTGGCACCATTTGTCTGTTTCTATGAGGCCCTTTTGGAGGACGCTTGTGTCGGCTGGAGTCTCGATTATGGTGCCCAGTTTGCAGTCATCTGCGAACTTGGTCAGCCACAGTCCTTCCGTGTTGGCCTGTACCTCCGAGAAATATATACCAAACAAGAGAGGTCCCAGGACTGAGCCTTGTGGGACACCACTTGTAACTGGTTTGGAGTCTGACATGCCTCCAGCAATTCTAACCATGTGGGTTCTGTCCTTGAGTCAATTTGCAATCTATCTAGTGACATAGGGGTTTATATTTAAGCTGGTGAGCTTATCTATAATGCCCGAGTGGGGTATTGTATCGAAGGCTTTTGCGAGGTCCAGGTAGGCTGTGTGGACCACCTTCCCCTCGTCAATGGCCTTGGTGACTGTTTCAAAGAAATCAACCAGGTTTAAGAGGCAGGATCTGCCCTTAACAAAGCCGAACTGGGTAGGATCCAGTGTTTGTAGGTCCCCAATATGTTTATTTATGAGGTCCATGATGATCCTTTCCATAGCTTTGCAGACCAAGCTAGTCAGTCTTATGGGGCGATAGTTTCCAGGATCCGTTGAGGCACCACCTTTATGGAGAGGGACCACTGTTGCTGTACGCCACTCTTTGGGCACATATCCTGTAGTAAGGCTGAGATTGAACAGTAGTTTTATGTTTGGGTTTAGCTCTTCTTGGAGTTCATGTAGGACGCAGCCCGGGACACCGTCTGGTCCCACTGATGATGTGTTTTTTGCTTTGGAGAGGGCGACTCTTACCTGAACATCTGAGATGTCAGGGGGGCAGCACTCTGCTGGGATAGATATTTGCCCTTTTGGTGGGGAGTTTGCTGAACCTGTCAGCTAGGATGTTGGCAATGTCTGTGGGTTCGGTGTATTTTTTGTCATTTTGGACTAATTGTGAGAATATCTGGGAATTACCACCCAGGTTCCTAACATAACTAAAGAAAGCCTTGTGATTATCCTTAGTGTCCTGTGCAATTTTTCTCTCGAAGCTGGCCTTAGACAATTTTATCTGTGCCCGTAGTTTTTTGCTAATACTGATCAGTGATGCCTTCCCTTTTTGGGATTTTGCTCTATCATTTAGTAGCTTCCTCCCTCTATTGTATAGTTTTTGTTTATGGCTGGGGTCCACCAGACAGGACGTCTGCCTTTGGAGGATTTGGTCTTGGTTTTATTTGGGATCGCATGATCCATGCATTCCTGAAGGTGTTCATAGAATGCGTTTATAAAGGACTCTTTTCCACACGCCCGGGGGCTTTGAAGGATTCCACCTCAGTTTTGAGGAGTGTGAAATTTGCTTTAGAGAAGTTTTTCACTGTGGTTTTCTGGGCAGGGGGTGGGATCGGGATGTGAATATCCAGTGAGATTAGTTTATGGTCTGATCTTACCAGTGAGGGATACACTTCTGGTCTGGAGCATAGAGTCCCCATGTTGGTGATGATCGGGTCCAGTATGTTTTCCCCTCTTGTGGGAGTGGTAACAAGTTGTTCCATAGCATTTGAGTTTATAAATTCTAAGAACCTTTGGGCTAGGGTGTTGGAGCTAGAGTAATGCTCCCAGTCTATGTTTGGGTAGTTGAAGTCGCCCAATATAATGGTGTTTGGAGAGACCTTCATATTTTCCAGTGTTCTCAGGAAGGCCGAGTGGGGTTCCTGGGTTTGGGAGGGTGGTCTGTAGCAGGCTATAAACTGGAAGGCAGTTTTACCCACTGTTAGTTGCACATGGATAGTCTCTGATGCTTCGTGCTTTGCCACCAACCTGGAGGTGTGGGTATCTTTGATGAATATTGATACTCCCCCTCCTTTTGTGGTTCGGTCCAAGTTTTGGGGCGAAAAGCATGGTATGAGGTATAACCTGGTAGTGCTGGGGTGCTCTTGGGAGCCCTGAACCAGGTTTCTGTTACTGCACAGATATCGATGTTCTCCATGCTAAGGAGAGTTTTGAGTGCGTGCATCTTGAGGTTTAGACTTCTGGCGTTGAGCAGCATTACTCTTAGTTTCTTATCCCTTGTGATATCTATGGAGGTGGGTTTGTCTTTTGAGCCTTGCCTAAAAAAGGCACTATGGGGTAGCAAGAGCCTTTGCCAATATCCGAAAGCCCAGGGGTGACAGGTGCAAGCCATCCCTAGCGAAGCATCGTGGCTTGTCGAGCATATCATCCCAAGCTGACAGGCATTGGATCCCCTTTGAATGACACCAGTACTTAAGCCAATTGTTGAAATTGATCATCTTGTCTTCATATTGTGGCATCATTCTTGGTGAGGGTAAGATGCTACTCAAGGTTAGGGTCATACCGGCCTGGGCTACATGCTCAGAGAGCTTCTTTATGTCTCTTTTCATGTAGTCCAGGGAGGTACGTCTCAGGTCATTCACACCAGCATGGACAATGACTGAGTCAGATTTGTACTTGCCTTGGAGTGACCTGAGTGCTTGTGTTATGTGGCGGATCCTAGCACCCGACAGGCTGCTCACCGTGACCCTCTCCTTGTTCAGCCTGGTGAGCGGGACGTCAGTGTGCCTGACGATAGAGTCACCTATTACAAGTGTATCAGGTGTGTTGTTCAGTCTTAAGGGCTGTGACTGTTCGGCACACTGGCTTTGTGAGATATGTGTTGCACGTGTTTTGTTTTGGGGTAGCGGCTGCTTGGGTGTCTGCTTTGGAGGTCTCTGCTGCTTCGGCAGATCTTTATTTAGAGCGTCCGAGTATGTTTTTGTGTGATTATGTGTTTGGTTTGCTGTCGTGGTAGGTCTATGTGAGACTGGAATTGTAGTGAGTGTGGTTTCCTTCTCTTCCTGACTGGTTATGCCAGTACTGAGTTGAGAGAGCTTAGCCTCCAGTTTGGCTATATGGTTGCATCTCTCACATGTGTTGGAATTTGTTGGGAGGAGGAGAGGGTTGTCTGTGTACATGAGGCAGTTGTAACATTGCCTCAAGATTCCCAGATTCACCAGCTGGACCGGAGAGAAGATTGACAACTCACCTTTGGACATGCTAGAATAATATTGGGAATTCCTTAATAATTGAAAACCAGGGCCAGTGGGGAGTGAGGGTGTAGTGCTTTTAATTTTTAGTGCTGACTTATATAATTGCTTTAATGAGCAAGTGCCAGGTAACTTAAGTGCAATGTGTTACAGGTAACTTAAATGCAAAAACGACAAACAGTAACTTTCTTTCAAGTGAAACAAGGAAATAAGTACAGTAAGCAATGCAGATATCACTAGTGATCCACAGAAGTGCTGAGAAGCCGCGTATTACGTGGAATTAGCATTTCAGGGAAATAACAAGCAAACAAACAACAAGCATATAAACAAAGCTAGATACAGCAGGCCTGGATCTAGTCTATGCTACAGCAAACAAGGTGTACCAATTTCAGTAAGATACAGTTCAAATATTCAGGCACTATAAACCTTTAACCAGAAATTCCCAGCTCAGAAGGGCAGAGTCCAGCCTCTTCTCCCACAAGAGTGCAGACCACAAACCTTCTTAATGTAAAATAACTGGCCTGAAGCCCAAGTGCTTAAACCAGAACTAATACACTTTAAGAATAACAGACACTGGGCTCTCAATCAGCAGTTCCCAACTTAGAAGGATGAACGCTACCTGTCCTGCCACCACAGTGCATGCCACAAACCTTCCTAATGTATAACAACTGGTCTGAAGCCCAAGTGCTTAATCCAAAAGACTTAGAATGATAGCTACACTTTAATCAAGTTACTACCAAGCAGTAATAAATACATTTGAATACTTTAGAGAATGCCTGGATTAGTGCTCAAGTTACACAAACAAAGCTAGATCCAGCAGGCCCGAATCCAGTCTATGCCACAGCAAACAAGGCACCAACTTCAGTAAGAAGCAGTTCAGATATGCATGCACTATAAGCCTTTAACCAGAAATTCCCAGCTCAGAAGGGCAGAGTCCAGCCTCTCCTCCCACAAGAGTGCAGACCACGAACCCTCTTAATGTAAAATAACTGGCCTGAAAGCCCAAGTGCTTAAACCAGAATTAATACACTTTTAGAATAACAGACACTGAGCCCTCAATCAGCAGTTCCCAACCTAGAAGGATGTAAGCTACCTGTTCTGCCACTACAGTGCAGCCCACAAACCCTCTCAGTGCAAAACAACTGGTCCAAAGCCCAAGTGTTTAAACCAAAAGGCTTAGAATGAGTTACACCAAGCAGTAATAAATACAATTGAGTACTTTTAAGATGATGCAAAAGTAAAAAAGTAGGTAGAAACACAAGTACAGTAAAAGCAGATGAAAATTTTTTTTTTTTTTCTGAATAAATGCTAAGAACAAAGAAACAGATTTGAGTGCTGAAACTAGAAAACTGGCTAGTTATAAGAAAAAAAAACTAAGCTAGAAGGCTTCCCTCAACACAGAAAGGCTTGGGGGCTCAGAAGCCTACAAATAGTCTATACCACTTAACAGGAAAGGCAGGAAACAAGCTTACATTTTTTTTCTGTTTCCCAGATGCTCTCTTTGTACACAGTAGGAGTGCCTGAAATCAGAATATGATCTCACTGCACTCAGTTGAGTGAGCAAATGAGATGGGCCCAGAAGGAGTATCCAAACACAAATTTACAAGAGGGGCGGGCAGTTGCAAGGCCACTAAGATTAACACCAAAACAAAAACAGGGTGGGTGGAACTAACTGAAGAGCAGAGTCAAAACTTCCAGTTCAGTTAATATTCCTTCCACACAGTTAAAATCAATTTAAATACTGTATTTTTTTTGAAAAAAAAGAGCAGATAAAGGTACTTAAATTCTCTTATACGTCAAGTTGAATTCAGCAAGTTCTTAGCCGGCCAAAGCTGAGGTTTTTAAGCAGAAAATATTTCACACTGTACCACTTAAATAGGGAAGGACAGGAAATCAAAGAATGTGACTACCCCCACACCTTGAGCAGATTATTATTGAGAGCCTCCGCGAATGTTTTTGTATTTCTATGTGTGGATTTTGGTGGTGTAGATTTAGTGAGACTATGTGATGAGTGTGGTGTGGTGCAAGTGCTTACCTTCTTCTCTTGACTTTCAAGTTCAGTCTTGATTGTAGAGAGCTTTACCTCCAGTTTGGATAGATAAGTGCCATCTCTCACAGGTTGCAGTGTTGGGTGGTAGTGGGAGAGGGTTGTCTGTGTACATGAGGCAATTTCTACATTGCCCCCAAGATGCCCAGATAGACAGGAGAGAACACTGGGAGCTGACCCTTGGACATGCCTGAATAAAAAAACTATTTTCCTCTAGATAAGTGAGGAAAGTGAGTACAAGAGCTGTTTTTCTCTAAGCAAGTGAGGAAAGTAAGCACCAAAACTGTTTTCCTCTAGGTAATGAGGAAGGTTGAGTGCTGTAGTAATTAGTAGGTTATTTAGTGCTTACAAGTTCTGAACAAGTGCTGATCACGAATAAGCAAATTCAAGTGCTAAAAGTAAGAATCTGTATCTGGACTAAACTAGTTACAGGAAAGGGGGGAAACAAGTGCAAATGTGGGCTTTTAAATCAGAAAGTTGAGAGAGATGGAAAAACTGCCCAAATGGCCAATGAAAAGAAGTTATGTACTTACCATAACGTTCCATGAGAGTTGTTTATCTCGCCTTTATTCTCACTGATGGGTTCGGAGCCGATCCTCGGCTCCGACACGGCCAATAGCAAAGCTCAAGGTTTGCCAGTAGCTCGAGACCAAGCCCCTTATCCCACAATGCACTGCTGGAATTACCTGAGATCTTGTTTGCTGTGAGTAACAGTATATACATATATACAAACCTATACATACCCTTTTATGTATTTCTAGCAAGAAGACTTCCCAAAGGGGAAGAAGAAATATTGAATAACCAGGATGGTACTAGCCTCTAAGTCAACAGTCATCCAGGAGGGGGAAGGAGGGAGGGACGTGAGAATAAAGGCGAGATAAACAACTCACATGGAACGTTATGGTAAGTACATAACTTCTTTATGTGAAGTTGTTAAATCTCTCCGTTTATTCTCACTGATGGGTAGCGTCCCTAGTACCCTCAACCCTAGGTGGCTCACGTAGAACCAAAGGAAGACCTGTCCCCTTGAAGCCTCATCGACTTTGTAATGCGTGATAAAGGTAAGAGACTTAGACCAAGTGGCTGCAGCACAAATATTATCAAGGGGCAATTTAGCTTGAAAAGCAGAAGATGTAGAAACGGCTCTGGTAGAATGAGCCTTAGGTTTGTGTGTTAATGGCATGCTCGCATTTTCATAAACAAAGGATATACAATTGGATAACCATTTAGATAAGGTTGTTTTAGCCACTGGATTGCCTTTTCTTGCTTCAGAGAAGGATACAAAAAGTTGGTCTGATTTTCTAATATCCTTAGTTCTGTCAAGATAAAATCTAAGCTGTCTGTGAACATCAAGTTTGTGCAGCATGTATTCCAAATTGCTAGAGTGGTTGGGAAAAAAGACTGGCAGCTCAATGACCTGATTTATATTTGACTCAGAAAAGACTTTAGGTAAAAACGAGGGGTTTGTTCTGAGAGGGACTCTATCAGCATGGAAAATCATGTAGGATGGTCTGATAGATGATGCTTGAAGTTCTGACACTCTGCGGGCAGAAGTAATGGCCACAAGAAATACTGTTTTCCAGGATAAAAATTTGAGATCACAAGAAGATGCTGGTTCAAAAGGAGGAGAATAATTTGAGACAGCATAAGATTTAAATTCCAGGGAGAATAGGGAATTTTGATCGGAGGTCTCATGAAGAACGCCTTTAAGAAAAGTCTCAGATAATTTATGGCCCATAACATTTGAGCCATCACACCCAAGGTGAAAATTTGAGATGGCAGCTAACTGAACTCGAACTGTAGCAGCTGCTGCTCCTTCATTAAAAATTTTTGTCAAAAATTCTAAAGTAAAAGATAGCGGAGCTCGGAAAGGGTCAATGTTTTGTGTGTTGGCCCAAACTGAGAACCTTTTCCATTTACTGCCATATAATTTCCTGATAGATGGCTTGTGAGAAGACAAGATAATTTGTCTTGTATCTTCTGAAATTGAATGAAACCTGGTAATTAGGGGAAGTGGATTAGCCAAGCAGTCAGTTTCAGAGACTGCAGTGAAGGATGAAGGTCCCCCGACGGGTGTGTCAGAAGGTCCGGAACTGGGTCCAGGATCCATGGATCTTCCAACAAATGATGGTGGAGAAACGGAAACCAAATCTGTCGAGGCCAGTAGGGGGCTATGAGTATAACATTCCTTCCCAGCGATTTTGTTTTCTGTAAAAATCTGGGTATCAATGGGAAGGGTGGAAATGCATAAAGGAGACCCGGGGGCCAATCGTGTAAAAGTGCATCTCTCGGGGGATGACCGGGAGGTGGTATTAGGGCAAAGTAGCTTCTGCATTTTGAATTGATGTAGCTGGCAAAAAGGTCGCAGGAAGGCTGGCCCCGATTTGCCGAAAATCAACTCCGCAACCTGCTGTTTGAGAGACCACTCGTGAGGGAGCAATATCGCCCTGCTTAGCTTGTCCGTTATCACGTTGGATTTCCCCGGGATGTGTGTTGCTAACAGAAAATGCTGGGACGACACAACCCATTGCCAAACCCCGAGGGCTTCTCGACAAAGGGGGTAAGACTTGGTTCCGCCTTGCTTGTTCAAGTACCAGACTACTGACATGTTGTCCGTCTGAATTGCAACAGTTCCTAGAGGAAGGGAGTCCTGAAAGTACTGCAAAGCCAGAAGCACCGCTCTCAACTCTAGAACATTGATGTGCAGATGTGATTCTTGATCTGTCCATGTGCTTCTGGGCAGTCATTCCCTGGAAATGCCCCCCCACCCTATCAGGGAAGCATCTGTGGTCACACTAGCTACTGGTGGGGGGAGGACAAATGGTATTCCGATTGTGACATGAAGAGATGTCAACCACCACCGAAGGTCGCTACTGCAAGAATCCGTGATGAAAATCATGTGGTGCATCGGTAGTTTCTGGTAAGACCACTGAGCAAAGAAGAGCCATTGAAGAATTCGCATATGCATCATTGCGAGTGGTATAGCCAGTATTGCTGCTGCCATCAAACCTAGCACATTCAATACCTCTGCTGCTGTAGCTTTGTTCTTTAACACCAGTAATCTGATGTTTTGGCGGAGAAGAGAGACTCTTTTGACAGGGAGAAGTAGAGTGGTAGTTGAGTTATCTAACTCTGCTGCTATAAAAACGGTATGCTGCGATGGCGATAAGGCAGACTTTTCAAAGTTGATTGTAATGCCTAATTGATGGCAGTGTGTCAGAGTGTATTGTGTTGCCTGAGTCAATTGATGCCTGGTGGCTTCGGTGTGGAGCCAATTGTCTCAGTATGGAAACACCTGGAATCCTAGACGTCTCAGGTGAGCAGTGACCACTGCCATGCATTTGGTGAACATTCTGGGGGCTGTAGTGAGACCAAAGGGCAGGGCTCGAAACTGGTAATGACTGGCTCCCAGCCGGAAGTGCAGATGATCTCTGGAGCGTCTGTTCATCTTTATGTGATAGTACGTGTCCTTGAGATCTATGGAGCACATCCAATCGCCTTTCCCTAGGAAGGGAAGAATGGACTGAAGCGTGACCATTCGGAACTTCTCTTTCTTTACAAACTGGTTGAGTCTGCTGAGGTCCAAGATAGGTCTCCATTCCCCTGTTTTCTTTGGTACCAAAAAGAATCTTGAGTAAGTTCCGAATCCAACTTGGTCTGCTGGGACTGGTTGGATGACACTTTTTTTCTAGCAATCTGCGGACCTCTACAATTGCTTGTTCCCCGAGATTGGGTGGAACATCTGGGATTCTCTTTACAGGAATGGGAGGGGAAGAGAATAGCATGAAATATCCTCTGGAAATAATGCTTTGTACCCAAGTATCTGATGTTTTAGCCAGGCTTCTGGGTACAAAGACAAGTGACCTCAGACTGCCTCCAGAGCCGAACATTCGGGCCCCCATTCAGGGGCACTGGTAGGGTTGACCGGAGAACTAACCTGTCACCCTGTTGCTGGGGACCCCCTCTGCTGCGGGGGCGGCGTCTTCCATTATAATCCCCTCCTCTGCCTCTAGAGGGGGTTTCTCCACGTTTGTCCTGAAAGACTCCCTGTTCTTTTCGGAACCACATTTTCCCTCCCGTAGGGCCCTTCAGTTGGGCCGAGTAGGGGTCGAAAAATGGACTCCAACGGCAGATAAGATCTTGCCTTCCTGCTCACACCTGGTTAAAGTTTCCTTTACTTTGGACCCAAACAGTGATGAGCCATCGAATGGGGTATTAATGAAGGAAGACTTAAAGGGTTCCGCAAAGGAACAGAGATGCATCCAGGCTTGTCTTCGAAGGGCAATGCCCGAACTAGCGGCTCTACTCAACCCATCAGCTGCATAGGATATGAGACGCATGGACGAGTTTACCACAGTTTAGGGTAGCAAGCTTGGCGTTGACTTTGTTGGCCACCCCTGCATCTATGCATCTACCGTAACCTGGAGAGTATCTCCTAGCTCTTTCAGGAGATCTCTCTGAAGTCTCATAAAGTGGGTTAAGTAGTTCAGTGATCGCAGAGAAAAAGTCGCTGAACTAAACATGCTCTTCCCATATCTATCCATGACCCTAGAATCTCTGTTAGGGGGATGGATAGAGGTGGATGTCTCCGATACTTCTTTTTTGGTGGCTGCAGCTACCACCATGGCATCAACAGGCACTCCCTTTGTCAAAACTGGCTTGTCCACTGGGGCAGACAGGAATTTATTGGGCTTACGAGGAACAGGTTCCATGGACTCCAATGACTCCCACGCCTTACGAGAAATCAGTTCCATAAGCTCATCGTAAGGCGGAGATACCCAAGAAGTGGAAGGTTGAGACCCAAAAGCCTTCAAGAGCACGGACTCATCCTCAGTAGGGGTCTTGGACTGCCAATCGCCCCTCTGACTAAGGATCTCTAGTATCTCTGCAAAGGAGATATCCTCAGTGGGGTATTGAGGGGACCCTTCTGACTCATCCAAGTCTGTGTCAGATGTCAAAGACTCCTGTGGGGAGTCTAAGTGCCTCCTCTTGCACAGTCTCTTCCTAGGTACCTCCTCAGAGGGGGGATCTGGGGAAGTCTCAGAAGAGTAGGGGACACCCTGTGGGGGTACTTGAGGCTCAGGGTCTCTATGCTTAGAAGGACCGGTAGATGAAGAAACAGACACAGGAGCTTGAGGGGAGAGGGAAGGCTGAACCGATGCTGACGTTGTCTTTGGAGACAAAACTCTCCTCAAAGCATCGAAGGCACCGTGGCTCCGACGAGAAGGAGTGGACGGACCCGAGAGTACCGTCTGATCCTCCCGCAACGAAACCCTGGGTTCCGAGCCCGAGGTAGGAGCTGAGCTCAAACGAGCCGTAGCCCAGAGAGGAACAGTCGGCACCGACAAATCGGTTCGACTATCCTCCCCGAACCCGATGGGAGAGTGATGGCTCCTAGAGTCCTCGGTCGGCACCGAGGACATCAGAGTAGATGGAGCCGATAACACCAGTGTGGGTATCGGCTCCAAGGGTTCGAAAACCATCGGTTCAGTTTCCTTCAGATCAGAGAGTCCAGTACGGCTCGGAGGAGTAGAAAAATCCAGTTCCATAGTCTTCGGCACTGACAAGCTGGTCAGGGCCGACAACAATTTGGCAAGTCCTGGTGCTTGTAAAAGCTTCTGCACTAGCCGATCCATGTCCAAATCTGAAAGGTTGACTGAGGACTTAGCTGAATGCACCAAAGGTGCTGACTGGAGCAGAGGAGAAGAAGGAACTTCAGAGACCGGCTCTAACACCGAGAGCTGGCTCCGACTCACAGGTACACTCGGTTCCGAGGTCTGTGGAAACCGATGACCCCCCCCCCACCTGAAATTTTTGCCTTTTTTGTCACTTTGTCTGAAGATCTGGATTTTGAGGATTTGGAGGACGAGCTATTACCCTCATGGCTACTCAAAACCTCAGAAAAAGATTGCTGTAGCAATCCCCTGTCTATTAGCTTCCTTCTTCTCTCCAAGAGAACTCTTAAAGAAAAAGAATGGCAAATGCTGCAAGTGTCTTGGAGGTGTTTAGCCCTAAGACAGTAGACATTTTCTTCTCACAATCTGGGCATTTTTTGAATCCCAATTTAGGATGGGGTTTCTCCTTCTCATCCAACATAGTTAATAAGTAACAGTAAACTGAAAAGAGTATGACAGAAAGTCCTCACTCACTTGTACAGATCCACAAAACTAATAAGCCCAAACCGAGCACCAAGTATAACAATGTAACTGCAGATCACAAATATAGGGCTAAGAGGCCCACAGAGAAGAACCCCGACTATTAGAAAGACTAATAAGTGTAAATAGGGCTAAAGGCCCACACAAACCAAGAAGCCAACAGAGCACTAACTATTTAAACTGTTTAAAACTACCTAAACTATATATTATATTAATAAACAACCTGATATTAACACACAACTATTTTAGTAACAAAAAGTAAAAGTTTTTTATAAACTTGCTGTTATTTCTTTCCCACAAATGGTCCAAGCTAGCTGGATCACAGAGATCTCTCTTGCAGCAGCAAACTAGATCTGAGGTAATTCCAGCAGTGTATTGTGGGATAAGGGGCTTGGTCTCGAGTTACTGGCAAACCTTGAGCTTTGCTATCAGCCGTGTCGGAGCCAAGGATCGGCTCCGAACTCATCAGTGAGAATAAACGGTGAGATTTAACAACTTCACAACTACAATTTCTGGGCCAGAACCACTCCTTGTGTGGTAGATAGGTTACCTAGTGCTTACCACTCCCACTGATAAGCTAGAAGGCTTCCCTCCAACACAAAAAGCTTGGTGGGGGGCTCAGAAGCTTACATACAGTCCTGGATACAGCAAATCTGAATCTGGACTACACTAGTTACAGGAAAGGTATTTTTTTAATATATACAGAAAAGTAGCTAAAACAGCAGTCAAAACAATTCAAATACAGTGCAAGCTAGCACACTTGAGTATGAAGCAATGTTAGACCAAACAGTTTAAAAAAATGCAATTAAATTAAAAATGACTAAAAACAATGCAGAAGTAGTCTATTAGGTAGAAAAAGGTAAAGAGATGGGACTGGGATGAGTGTCCCAGACCAAATCTACAGTGGGGGCAGGCAACTGCAAAAACCTCCAAATTTAAACACAGGAATAGGGAGGGTTGGTATGGGAAAACCAACACCTTCAGCAGAGATCTGAAAAACTATACAGTGAAGCAAAAATAACAGTGCACAACTCTGACGTCAGCCAGCAATGGTATACAATTAGTCAAACAACAATTACCAGTACACAATTCTGAAGTGCCAGAAAAATATACTCAGCTCTGTATATCTCCAGATAGTTTGAAGAGCACTCTTTCAGGACACAGGAAGGCTCCAACAATGATATGCAGACTTTTTTACTAAGAGGGTGTAATTTTATGCAAGTAATCCTTGAGATGGTCAGATAACACACAGGATATAAAAGCAGTTATACCAACTTAAGACACATATACACATATGTGATGGCATTGCATTGCATACTATATATATATATATATATATATATATATATATATATATATATATATATATATATATATATATATATATACACACATACACACACACATACACACACACAGTTTTTGACACAGATGCACAAAAAACTCTTTGTATCAAGTAATCAGGAAAGACATCTATAGAAAAGTAGTCTAGTTTAAAAGTAAAAAAAAAAAATCACAAATATTAAATGGTTACAGCTATTTTAAAAACAAGCATAATCTGTAGTTGCTCTAGAGAGAGAGAAATCCATAACTAAGGTCCAGGCAACCAAGACTCAATTACTGGCTTGGGCATCTAAGGCACTGGCAGGGAGGGATGGGTTTGCCCAATCTTGATGGTGAGGTACTTTTCATTTATGGTGCTCCCTGATGGTAGGTGCAGTCCAAGGAGGAAGTAGCCCTTGGATGTAAGTAGGCAAGCACAGGGGCCAGGGATGAGAAATTACAGGTAGGTAGTAAAGAAAAAGAAAACAACTAAAGCAAGACCCCTCCAACAGGATGCTTTTACTGTCTGCACCAGCTTCAACCCAGAATTGATGTTAGTCTACTGATAAGATGAGGGGTTAGTAGACCCAATGCTGGATGGGAGCATTGAGGTATGCAAAATGAAGAAAGGGAGCCAAAAAGAATAATCTGTTCAATGTGTTGGCATAGAAATAATGTGGATCGAACACTCTGGCTTGCTGGGGAACACAAAGTCCAATAAGAAGACAGAACAAATGAGCCAATGGAGGTGAAGCAGACAGACCGGACAACTACTTGGGGAAAAACACTCAATGACACTGACTCAAGTGAAAAGACATCCAATCCCGGAAGGAGAGGAAAAAAAACTCCTAGAGCAAGGAATTAAGACCCCGTGGGGGAGGGGTTTATGCCACCAAGAAGAAAATTTAGAGGCAATTTAAAAATGAATGCCATATTATAAGGCATACATCAAAGGAATCTGGCAAGTTAAGTGAAAAATTGAAGGATGCTCATGAGAGGGAGTGGGCAGCTTAGGGCAAAAGGGGCATGCACAACAGTAGATGAAAAGGTGTTCAGAATCAAATATGCAAGCAGAAGGCCAGCATCTGTCAGTGCCTTGGAGATATTCCCAACAGGATGCAACAGTTTTGAGTATTTTGTGAAACAACGCTTTTAGTAAAAAGCCTAGCAAGGAACTAGCATCTTTAGAAATACTCAAGAAGGATTTAGATGACATAAAATACATTTAACACAGTAGGGGGCTGTGGGTGGCTGGAAGAAGGGAATACAGTTTTAAAAGCCAAGGAGATGCAGAGGGAAATAAGCAGGTTACCCAAATGTGACAGAAGGAAAGATAGAAAACAGAAATGAGATACTCAAAGAGTGTGGATAAAGTAACCACTTTTGGATAGATCCATGCAGTACAGCGGGAACTGTGATGCTTGGTCTCAAAATTAAATTTTAGACAAAAGGAAACCAAGCTGGGGAGGGGGGAGAATCAAGAAAAAGATGGAAGGGTTGCTCCTGCGAGACCTGGTACCAAGTACTACTACATAGAAAGAACTATCCAGTAAGAAACCAGTCGCAAGTTGCTCCTCTCCAAGGAGAGGTTCCCCAATAAGATGTAGGCGACATCCACAAGTCCTACTAATAACAACCAAGAAACACGTACACCAATAGCAGAAATGGTCCAACCAATTAAACATGACTTCACTATCTTAAGACAAGTGAAATTTAACAGCCAATCAAAAAGGAAAATAGTGTTACAATCAAGTAGAACACATGCATATGGGGAACTAAGCAAAGCATTTAATATGATTTCACTGTCCCGAGGAAAGAGGAATTCAATAGCTCATCAGAAAGAAATGTGTTCCAATCAGCACATGACTACACATATATGGAGGGGGGCAATCACTGAAGTACACAGGAAGTTCAAAGGTTAACCAAGTATACCCATGGTCATTACTACTTGTGAACACTCACAGGGATGAAAAAAGTGTCAGACTTTGGTATGAGGACAGTGGCAGCCTGAACAAGAAAGAAGGGAGTGATGAAAGGCAAAAAGCCAAGGCCTCATTAGTGAATTTCTAAGCAGGACATAAAAATACATAACATACAGAAATGCAACATTAAAAGATAAGAAGGTAGGGAAAACTGAGTTAGGAAAACAAAAAAGAACGAAAAAAGGCCTTATGATCCCAGGAAAGCTACAATACCAAGGGGAACTATAACAAATCTGATAGCATCATGGAAGTTTATGGGGAAGATACAGGACCAGAAATCCTAAATCCACTAAACAGTGGGTTTTAAAATAATAACATAAAAAAGGGTAGTGAGGAAAACAGAGTGATAGTATCTAGTACATGAGATGAGGGGTACCGATCTAAAGGGCCTGTCTTAACAAAAATGTGTGCAAAAAAGTAGGAATAAGAAAAATAACATTAGGCATAACCTGACTTGCTTCAACACCCACTAATGTAGCAGCTCAAGACATCTATAAAATCCAAGGAATAGTGCTCAGACAAGGCAATGGAAAATGTTGCTGATTCTGCCATTATAGGACTGACTGATCACTCTGGTATAATAGCTTCCGCCAGTAAAAATGTTTCTTGTTGCTCAGGTAACAGAAGCATGACATGTTATCAGATTAAGAGAAACAGGTGATCTAATCAGGAGCCAGCACCAGTGAAACAAATGAATCACAGTGGATTGATTGAAATAAAGAGCAACAAAGCCTACAGCAAAAAACTCAACAGATGACTAAAACATGACTGTTCTCACTGGGGTGCTACATATGAAGACCTGGAAGAGAACTGTACATTCCAAAGAAAGAATGAAGTGCCTATGAAGGAGGTAAAAGGAATCCAAGTGGGGGAAATTTGGAAAGTATATTAGACGAGGCTGCGGTTTTGCAACCATTACCGCCTTACAGCAAGAGGTTCTCTGGTTCGATTCTTGGCTGGAGCGCCTTCTGTGCGGAGTCTGCATGTCCTCCCTGCGGTCGAATGAATTTAAAGACATGCAGGTAGATGCTTGCGTGTGTGGGTGTGCCTTCCTTGAAGGTTGGGCACTGGGCTGGCAACTCGACACCGTAAAAATTCACTGCCAATCATTAGCGGATTGGAGTTCCACTGTGGCGACCCCAAACCGGGAAAAGCCGAAAGACAGTTTTATTAGAGGGGGCAGTAAAACAAAATATACTGAGAACAAGGAAATAGGAAACAGTCTAACCATGGTCCATGCTATAACTGTCGAAAAAATGAATAGTCATTAGAGAAAACTATTCCCCCATATTGCCATGAAAGTAAACTAGAGGAGCAAGTATCATGAGGGAAAATGTGACCAAAGACAGTGAGCATAATAAGTGGAACAAAAACAGCTTAAACAACATGAATGAGGGCTCATTTAAGAATAAATACAAAATCAAAATGAGCAATAGATAGTAAGAAAGTAGGTAAATACCATTAGAGATGCAAAGTTCAACTGTTCAGATTTCAACAAAGCCTCCCTTAGCATTTAATTCAAATTAAAAAAGAACAAAGAACACTGCAGGTGTCCAAAATGAGGTTCGCAGTGGTGTAGCTGTTCCAACAAATAAAGTGCTGAGGACCAAACAGTAAAGCTTTTAACAGCTGGATGCAAAAGAATGGCAAAGTAAAGGGATGAGAGGAAAAATAAAGAAATGGAAATACAAGCAAATGGAAATAAAACAAAAATGTGCAGTAGGAGATGAAGATACAATGCAAATGAAAGGAATCCACGGCAAAGGCAAAAAGTGAAGAGTTTGAAGTCAGAAGGAAGAGGAATTGAGATTTTGGATATGAAAAACCTATCTTCACTATACCAAAAGAAAAGACTGCGATCATTAAAACCAAATGGAAATGTGTTAAATAAATGAAAACAAAATATGTTCCAGTGGGAAGGAGGCTGAGCACAGGGAGGCACACCAACAGGAATTGAGGATATGAATCCAGCTGTGGATCATGGAAGCTTCCATACAAGTTTGTGTGGACTTGAGGGGGGAGCAAATCATGAGTGTCTTCTAATAAAGTCTAAACGTTTTCATCACAAGACCAAGGAAAAAACACAATCTGTGCCTAAACTACAATGAAGACCAAAACATAAACTGATCAAAAAAGATATAAGGGGAAATATAGTGAAATTATATATTACCAAAAGGCATGCCACATGACAGAAAATAAGGAGTGTAGAAGGTGCAGGCACAGTGCAGAGGTAACAAATCTAATTATACCATTCCTAATTCCTTGCACCTCAATTCAAACAGTTATTAGAATTAACTGAGGTGACTGACTAGTCTTATTTCTTCATCCATAATTTGTCTCCAGATGAACTACTATAGTTTTTACTTGGACCAAGAATAGCTAGTATGCCGCAAGTGTTTACATCAAAGGTTCCTGACGTGCACCATGGTAATTCCATTAAATTTCAACTTGTCAGTACACCCTTTACATCCACACACCTAGTAGTCATACATCTGTGCACCCTGAAACTGCATACTGTAATGACACTCACACAAGAATCTGGTTGAGCTGCTAAAAGGGGGAAACCAGAGCAGAAATCACCATGAAAACAGTTACCTTGCAACCACTCACAGTTCAATCCATTTGCAGAACTTTTTTATATTTAACCTAGAAGTATGTGAAATTATGCTGTTTGCTTTTTGCATATTACCCTAAGATTACAACAGCATGGTGTGGGGAGGGTACAATTTGACACAAATGACAACAGCATGGGGGCAGCCAATACTTCAACATCTAACATTTTTATAGCTAGCCACACTGCTGGACAGGGCTATAAAAACAACAACTCTGGTTGCCTGGGTTGTAATCATGACTACAACCCGGATTACAACCCAGGCAACCAGAGTTTGATTAGCAGCTCAGGCACCTCCTAGAGCTAGCAGAAGGAAGAGAGAACTAAAGCTGTATTGTCAGCTCAACTCTTTTTTTTTTTTTTTTTTTTTTTGGGTGGTGGGTCAAGTTCCATGGTTCTGTGACAGAACCCCCAGTGGAGGACACAGACCACACAGGAGCACTGGCTCCTTGATGGGGACACCGCAACCTTTAGGAGACATGTCACTTGCGAAACTGACAGTGCATACAAAAGCCTGAGAATGTGAGGTTAAGGGTAATGAAGAAAAACAAATCCTTATAGATGTCTAAATAACAGTCCCTTCTCAGCCATCTTTCTCTCCCGTTGAAGGGAGAAAACTGGGCCAGCTGGCTGCAGGCAGCAGAGGCCTAAATACCTAAAATACCTACTGGATGCTGTGTAACATGAAGAAAGGTTTGCAGTTAAAGTGAGTGCACAAAATATATGCTTCTTTTTCTCTTTTACCAAAGCTTTATTTGGGTTGAAGACTTCACTCTGTGGGAAACCTTGCACATGCATATTATGCCCTTCCGACCCAGTGCCCTTACCCCTCTAGCACACATGTTCATCACTAGTACAAAAGTAAGAAGATGAATATTTAACCAAGACTGCAGTTGTGTGCAAAAAAAAAAAACATAAAATTGTATATTCATTAACCATCTCTATAATATGCAAACTGTTTAATGGGTAGAAATCCCAATTTGCAAGCACAATCAGGCTGCTACTTTCAAAGCCAGTCTGTCATTGTAGATATCACTGTGCTCCAGCAACAGCAGAATGATAGAACCAGCCTGCATTTAGTCAGTTGTTCCTTTTCTATTCAGAATTGAGACCCATAGCCAGCAATGTATTACACAAAAGGTTAGCAAACAAATTAGCCTTGGTGTTGGAGTTGTGACAGTGTTATTGGTAAATATCAGGACACTATTTATTTTATTTAACATTTGCTTACTGGAAAAATCAGACTGGGACAAAGCCCATTTTCAGCAGAGACCTGAGGAGCAATGTTCCAGATGCAGGTCTTTGAAATGTGGGAGGAAACCAGAGCACCCGAAGGAAATGCATGCGAACGCAGGGGAAAACATGTAGACTCCGCACAGAAAGCAGCCCAGCTGAGAACTGAACTGGAGTACCTTTTGCTGTGAAGTGACAGCTCTAACCTCTGTACCACTGTGCCACCCACTAAGAATGAATCATCACTGGCATGCTATCACAAAAGTCAGTACTTGGTCTGGTCCTTTGCAATGTCTTTATGAAAGACATTACAGTATTTCTGGAAAGAACGTGTTTTTTCCAAAAGGCACAAAAATGGGCAATTCATTTAATTATTTATACTTGTTAACTTGAGTTGAGCACTAATCCAGATAGACTTTCAGACTTAGCCCAGTAGCACTGGTGAAGTGTCTTGTTTAGGGTCACAAAGGCAGCAAATTGAGGCTGACGGAATCACACCGCTGACTACAGGAAGTAGTCCATTAACAGCTTATACTCTTAATCCTTTGTGCTGTCTGCCACATATAAAAGGAGAAATAGGAATGAAGAGGAACTTTACAAGCTTGAAGGAACAGTAAGAAATTAGAAGTTATGTACATACCATAACGTTCCATGTTAGTTGTCTTCTCTCGCCTTCTTTCTTGCTGGATGGGTTCGGAGCCAATCCTCGGCTCCGACTAGGCACTTGCTAAGCTCGAGAACTCATTTTACCAGCTTGAGGCAACCCTATATCCCATGATGCAAGGCGTGACTACCTCAGATCTCGTTTGGTAGCTAGAAGAAAAACCCTGCCAAAAAATACTTCTTCCCAAGGAAGAAGATACTAAATGTAGGAGAAACTAGGCCAATGGCCACTAACAGTAGTGACTCATCCTACTGTGAACTCTTGGAAAGAGTGACAACACCCCCAACAAAAGGAAGGAACAACCTCAAAATCAGTCCAGGCCCGGGGGAAGGAGGGAGGGACGCAAGAAAGAAGGCGAGAGAAGACAACTAACATGGAACGTTATGGTATGTACATAACTTCTAAATGTTAAGTTGTCAAACTCGCCTTCATTCTTGCTGGATGGGACCGCGTCCCTAGCACCTCTATCCTGGGTGGCTCAATGGAAGAGACTCTTGAGAACTGTGGAACCAAACCTAGCCCTGTCCTTGGAGGCCAAGTCCAATTTGTAATGAGAGACAAAGGTGTGAGGAGTGGCCCAAGTGGCTTCTGCACAAATGGTGTCAATAGGTAGCCTATCCTGAAAAGCTGTGGATGTGGACAGGCTCCTGGTAGAATGTGCTTTTGGTTTTGAGGACAGTTGCTTGCCTCTAAGATGATAAACATAAGAAATGATAGAAGACAGCCATCTGGATAAGGTCACTTTAGAGACTGGGAGACCTCTTCTATTCTCTGCATAAGAAAGGAATAGTTGATCAGATTTTCTGAATTGTTTAGTTCTGTCCAAATAATATCTGAGTTGACGATGGACATCTAAGCAATGAAGTTTTTGTTCAGCTTTGTCTGAATAATTAGGGAAAAAAATGGCAAATCAATAGATTGGTTAAGATTAGTCTGGGAAGCAACTTTGGGCAAAAAAGATGGATTAGGTCTTAAAGATACCCTATCTTTGTGAAAAAACAAGTAAGGGGAAGGGACACAAAGGGCCTGAAGTTCAGAAACCCTTCTAGCTGAAGTAACAGCCACCAAGAAAATTGTTTTCCAGGAAAGAAACTTTAAGGAGCATGTAGCAGCCGGTTCAAAGGTGGGTAGAATCAAGGATGCCAGCATTAAGTTCAAATCCCACTGCGGAGGGGGATCTCTGATTGGAGGCTTCAGGAGAAATATACCTCTGAGAAAGGCTTTGCCAAAGTTTGTGGGACATTATGTTTTGATCTGCTAAACCAACATGAAAATTAGAGATTGCTGCCAATTGGACTTTAACTGTAGAAGCAGAAGACCCTGATTGAAAAATCTCTGCTAAGAAATCCAGAACTGAATGCACTGGAGCAGTAAAGGGATCTAAGTGTTTAGACTTTGCCCAGAAAGAAAAGCGTTTCCACTTACTAGCATAAATCTTTATGGTGGAGGACTTAAGAGAAGCTACTATGATATCCCTAACAGGGTTAGAGATCATAGGAAGCCTGGCTAAGGAAGGAAGTGGAGCAACCAAGCAGTAAGGTTGAGAGAACGAATGGCCCGGTGCGGTTGACCCGACTGGTGGGTCAGAAGGTCTGGAACTGGGTCCAGATGCCAAGGCTGCACCAGGAGATGACGATGCAGGGACGGAAACCAAATTTGTCGAGGCCAGTAAGTGGCAATGAGGATCAACTTGGCTCTCAATACGGTAGCTTTCTGAATAACTTGTGGTATCAGTGGAAAAGGACGAAAGGCATACAGAAGTCCCCGGGGCCAATCCTGGGTTAGAGAGTCTCTCGGGGAATGGCCTGGTAGAGGAAAAAGGGTGAAGAAGTCCGGGCATTTGCTGTTTTGGGGTGTAGCAAAAAGGTCGCAGGAAGGGAAGCCCCACTTCTGAAATA
This sequence comes from Protopterus annectens, assembly GCF_019279795.1. Lineage (NCBI taxonomy): Eukaryota > Metazoa > Chordata > Ceratodontiformes > Protopteridae > Protopterus > Protopterus annectens. Next base: position 1,045,879,304 of record NC_056732.1, read on the forward strand.
TCTCGTCCACTACCGATTGCTTGAGAGACCACTCGTGTGGCATGAGAATAGCTCTGCTGAGTCTGTCCGCTAAGAGGTTGGATCTCCCGGGGATATGCGTTGCTATCAGAAACCGATGAGAGGAGATCGCCCATTGCCAAAGTCTGAGAGCTTCTTGACACAGTGGGTAGGACCTGGTGCCGCCCTGCTTGTTGATATACCAGACTACAGACATGTTGTCCGTCTGAACTGCAATAGTCCCTAAGGGAAGAAAGTCGTTGAGGGCTTGCAACGTTAAAAGCACTGCTCTCATCTCTAGGACATTTATGTGCAGATGGTATTCTATGGGTTGCCAAGTCCCATGGACCATCCTGCCCTGATAATGACCCCCCCCCCACCCGATCAGAGAGGCATCCGTAGTGACTGTGGCAACCGGAACTGGGGGAAGAAACAGTCGGCCCTGATGGAGCAGAGGAGAAGACATCCACCAGGTTAGATGACTCTTGCACGACTGCGTGACAAAAATCTCGTGACTCATGGGGAGTTGCTGGAATGACCATTGAGCAAACAACATCCACTGCAGAAGACGCATGTGGAAGCGGGCTAATGGCAGAAGAACAATGGCCGCAGCCATAAGACCCAGAACCTTCAGGACAAATTTGGCTCTGATCTTCTTGCTGAGTAATATGATCCGAACATACTTCTGAATGTCCAGAATTCTTCGTTCTGTGAGTCTGGCTGACATGCTGACAGTGTCTAATTCTGCGCCTATAAAGGTAATAGATTGGCAAGGCGACAGAGAAGATTCTTTCAAATTTATTGAAATCCCCAATTGCTTGCAGGTTTGCAGAGTGTGGTCTCTGGCCTTGAGAAGTTGATGCCTGGTGGTGGCGGAGAGGAGCCAGTCATCTAGATACGGAAACACCTGGAATCCTTGACGTCTCAGATGAGCCGTAACCACTGCCATGCATTTGGTAAACACTCTGGGGGCTGTAGTGAGGCCAAAGGGCAGGGCTTTGAATTGAAAATGACTGGACCCCAGCCGAAAGCGGAGAAACCTTCTGGAGCGCCTGTGAATCTTTATATGATAGTACGCATCCTGAAGGTCTATTGAGCACATCCAGTTGTCCTTGCCCAAAAAGGGTAGAATGGACTGAAGCGTGACCATCTGGAACCTTGCCTTCTTGACAAACTTGTTTAGTTTGCTGAGGTCTAAAATTGGTCTCCAATCTCCCGTCCTTTTGGGGACCAAAAGAATCTTGAGTAGGTGCGGATCCTACTTGGTCTGCTGGCACTATTTGGATGGCTCTTTTGCTAGGAGTTTTGATACCTCCTGTTTTGCCAATTCCCTTAGACCGGGTGAGACGTCTGGAAGGGAATGATGAGGAACGGGATACCTCTCGAAAGGGATATTGTAGCCCTCGGATATGATCGACTGTACCCATTTGTCTTGAGAGAGGGAACGCCAGGCTATTGGGTACAGCGACAATCTTCCCCCGACTGCCTCCAAGGGTGGGCAGTCGGGCAACACCTCAGGGATGCTGGAAGGGTTTATCAGGGAGAGTCTCCCTGCTACCCTGATTCTGCGGACCCCCTCTGCCCCTAGGGCGGCGCCTATTATTATTACCCCCTCTGCCTCTGGGGGTAAACTGACCACGTGTGTCTGGCGTGACTCCTTGGAACCACATTTTCCCTCCCTTCTGACCCTTTGGATAGGGTCTTGAAGGGGTGGAGAAATGGACTCCTACGGCAGAAAGGGTCTTGCCATCTTGCTCACACCTGGTCAATGTATCCTTCACCTGAGGCCCGAACAAAGCCGAACCGTCAAAGGGGGTATTGGTGAAGGACGCCTTAAAAGGGTCTGCAAAATTACAAAGCCGCATCCAGGCCTGACGCCTAAGTGCCACTCCTGTGCCTGCGGCCCTACTCGCCCCATCGGCTGCATAAGAAATGAGCCGCATGGAGGAGTTAGTCAAAGAATTGAGGATTCCTAGCTGTGAGGCAATCTTTTCCTGAGCCCCAGTGGCCGAAGGATCCTGAACCACTTCACCTAGTTCTTTGAGAATGTCTCTCTGAAGTCTGGTAAAGTGACAAAGGTAGTTCAGCGAATGCATAGCAAAGGTCGCTGAAGAAAACATCCGCTTGCCGTACCTATCCATGGTCCTAGAATCCTTATTAGGAGGATGGACAGGTACCGAAGGATCAGCAAGTTCCTTCTTGGTGGCCGCCGCCACCACCATAGCATCAACAGGAATGCCCTTAGAAAGAAACTGTTTGTCTGCAGGGGCTGTAATGAATTTGGAGGGCCTCCTAGGAACTGGTTCCACAGAATCCGGGGCTGCCCATGCCTTACGAGCCACTACTTGCATGAGTGGGTTGAAAAGCGGAGACACCCAGGAGGTGGAGGGTCGAGATCCGAAAGCCTCCAGGTATACCGACTCATCCTCGGAGGGGTTAAGGAGTTCCAGGATGTCTGAAAAGGAGACATCCTCACAGGGGGACCGTGAGGAACCCTCCGACTCATCTAAGTCGGTATCTGATGTAGTAGACTCAGGGGAGTCTGTGTGCTTCCTCTTACACGTCCTCTTACGCGGGGGTTCTGCTGCAGGATCAGGAGAAACCTCGGAAGAGGAAGTTATTCCCAATGGGGAAACCTGGGGCGATGGATCTCTGGGTGCGGGAGCAAGAGACTGGCAAGAGACATCAACAGGCACCGAAGATGGAGGAGCTAAAGGAATAGACAGTTGACCTAGCTCAGGGGCTAGGACACTCCTCATCACCTCGAAGGCTCCTCTCCCAGGGAGTCCAGAAGACTCCCGCCCCGAAGAAACAGGAATCCCTGGCCCCACCGAAAGAGAAGGCTCCAAAGCCGATGTCGGTGCCAAGCTCACCAATGCCGAAGCTCCAAGAGGGAGAGCAGGGTCGGACAAGGGTCCGATGCCACTCGCCCCCTCGGAGCCGACAAGGGAAACTCGACGACCGGATCCCTCCAACGAAGGTCTTATGGAGGAGATCGGAGCTGAAGACGTCGGAGCCAAAAGGGGAAGTATCGGCTCCGGCGCACCCACGGTCACCGTTCCGAGAAGCTCCGGCTCCGAACTCTGAAGGAGAGTCGGAGGAGGAAGTTCAGGGGGGGAAGAGAAATAGCAGACGTCTGTTGAGACGGGCTATGGAGCATTTGGGCTAGTGCCTGTGACTTCAACAGTCTGCTTACCACCCTCTCTAAATCGTGATCTGATAGCCTGGAAGATCTTGAAGATCGGCTCCGATGGCTCCACTCCGACAAAAGAGGAGATCCCGGTGCCGAACGAATTGACTCCAAGGAAGGAGACCGAGATCTCTTCCTGGATGGAGCCATCGGAGCCGACGACCCCTCAGCTCCAGATGGAGCCGAAGACTTGTCGGCTCCAATATTGGATAAAGACACGTCGGCTCCGGCCGGAGCCGACAAAGTAATAGGTTTTTGTGTGTCGGAGCCGGACGGAGCCGACACAACAATCTCCAAAGAAGAAAGATCGGCTCCAGCTGGAGCCGATCTCGACTCTGAAGGAGTCGGAGCCACAGCCAAAGGCTTAGAAACTACAGCCTGGGCTCTAGATGGCTTAGAGGGTTTAACCGACCCAGCCTTGGTCGGAGAACCCTCAGGCTTTAACAAGCCATGAAGAATTAATTTATTTCTTCGTTCCTGCAGGACTCTCTGGCTAAAGGAGTGACAAATGGCACAGGAGTCCTGCAGGTGTAAAGGCCCCAGGCAATACACACAAGAAGTGTGACCGTCTGTCAGAGACATTTTCTGACAGCACGAGTCACACTTCTTGAAGTCTGAGACCTTTACCTCTTTAGACATAATAATGTTCAAGAAACAGACAGACACACAACAGTCACACAGTTAATCCCCCAAAAAAAACACACACACACAACCTGACAGGAATTAACTGAGGGGGAGGCTTAAGGCCTGAAGGAAATAAATCCTAACCTAAAGGAAGGGAATATAGGGTAGGTGACAAGTATAAGTACAAAAAATATACCCAATAAAGGACAAATAGAAAATAAGGGGAAAAACTCTGACTAATCTGAAGAAATTGAAAACTTTACCTGAGCTGGTAAAAAGGAGACCTCTTCGCGAAGCGGCAAACAAGATATGAGGTAGTCACTCCTTGCATCATGGGATATAGGGTTGCCTCGAGCTGGTAAAATGAGTTCTCGAGCTTAGCAAGTGCCGAGTCGGAGCCGAGGATCGGCTCCGAACCCATCCAGCAAGAATGAAGGCGAGTTTGACAACTTAACATCATGATATTTTAAACACTACATAAAAAAATGCAAAATACTGCATACATAAGGTGTACACAAGTGAGTGCAGACAGCAGCAGTAAGAAATGCTGAAAATAATCCAAGGTAGTTCTAGCTGATGACAGATAAGCAAGCAATGTGACAAAGCAACAAGGAGCCCTGGTAAGACACTAGGATGTGGGAGGAAGAAGCATTAATAGTAAAATAAAGCAAAGCATCCAGTTTATCATTTTCTTCAACTGCTAGGTATGCTACAAATTGCTTAATGCAAACTTGACTTTGGCACACAGATGTGTTTCACAGCAAGACAACAGGAGAATTAATAGATCAGCTATAAATTACCTAAACCAATCTTGCCTTTGGCATCCTGAGGTGCTTCCCAGCAACAGACTAGGAAGTACCTCACTGGCTGAAGAATGCTACAACACATATGCCACACAGTACTACTTTGCTACACTGGTAAAATACTACTAAACTTAATACAATAGAAAGACAAATGCACTGAAACACTAAGACACAGAAGCAAAATCAAGATATTTTACAGCTTTCACGCATTTCTCCATTCTTCTCATAAGAGTTACCCTGGCTTAGCTAAGCCATATCCAGCAGTGTGGAAATTAAAACCTATTACTAAAGAGATGAGGAACAATCCACCTCCATTCACAGTGCTAGTGCTAACTAAAAGTTAACTGGGATATTTTTCCACCCATCCTCATAAAAAGAAGTTATGTCTTACCTTATCATTCCACCTGTGTTGTCAATCACCACTAATCCTTGACTATAGGGCTCTGTTCCGAGCTTTGTAACTAACTCAGCCATTATTCCAGCTCGTGCTTTCCAAACCTCTCGAGCTAAGCTCTACGTATAATGCTCCTCCCCAAACCACAATTCTAAAACACACCAAATCTTTATTGCAAAGCTTTTGGGTCTACACCCTTCATCAGTACAAGTCAATTAAATACATTCAACCACCTCAGATCGAGTTTGCAAACAATAGAGACAGACGAGAATAACAGATCAGAGGCCTTATCTGAGACTTTAAACTGAAAGCCAATCTTTGGAGAGCTTTGATCCACCAAAAGTTCTTAGGGTAGGGGGAAGGAGGAAGGGAATGTCAAGGATTAATGAAGATCGACAACACAGATGGAACGTTATGGTAAGACATAACTTCTTTACCTGATGTTGTCAATCTTCACATAATCATTGACTGTGGGACAGAGTCCCAAGCTTCCTGAATCTTGGCTGGTCTCATGGAAGAATATTCCTGAGCACCATCGAGCTTAATGATGCATGTCCCTTAGAGACCAAGTCCAGTTTATAATGAGTAATAAAGGTACGAGGAGATGCCCATGTCACTGCAGCACAAAAATCATCTAAATAAGACCATTACAAAAAAGACAAGGGCCACAATACACACACACATACACACACTCACACAAACAGTTGTACTAACAAGTGAGTGAGGAAAGGGCTTTTTTTTGTAAACTAAGTAAAGGCAAGTAGGGAGAAAATACCCACTATGGTACTTAACAATACCCAAAGGTAAAAGGGAGAAAAGTACCAATGATCATACTTGAGAAAAACTACCTAACAGTAGATAAAAGGAAAAACAAACATACAAACACAAGTTAAACTGTCAAAGGTAAGAACAGGGTGCACAGATATAAGAGATACTAGAAAGAAGAAATTAAGAGAGTCTAACTTACAGTTTACTTAAACAATAGCTTTCGCTTGAGAGCTCAGACAGAATGCGTCTGGCACTTTTAAGTGGCAAATGAGATCTGAGGTGATTTGGGGAGAAGCATTATGGGTACAGGTTAGCAAGAGAGATTTGGAAGACACGAGATTGGAAGGCAGTCTCAGTTCCGGGGCTCGGAAATGAACCCCACAGTCAAGGATTACGTGAAGATTGACATCATCAGATCAAATGTCATCTCTACCCATGTTTTAACAAACTGTTACTTCATGCATTTCCCCTGAGAGGATTGCTTTGTATCTTTAAATTGTTACCTCATATATGTGTTAATTTCTTTCTCTCTCTCCTTCCATTTTTTAATATTTTGCTTACATAGACTGTATGGCTTCCGTTAAGATTTGTATATTTCAGCCTGCACATCCCAAGCATGCACGCGCGCAAACACACACACAAGCGCGTGCACACACACACACACACACACACACACACACACACACACACACACACACACACACACACACACACACACACACACACAAGTACGCGCGCACACACAAGCGCACACACACAAGCATGCACACACACACACACACACACACACACACACACACACAAGCGCGCACACTCACACAAGCGTGCACACACAAGCGCGCACGCGCACACACAAGTGCACGCACACACACAGTCTTCAAGACTGCACTTCTCAGGCTCTCCTAATCTGTTTCAATATGACTCTCAAGTTATTTTCCACTTGAATCATCATGTTTTGTTGTTCTCATTTGAGACATGTTGATATATCTTTTATCTGGTGAAAGTCTCCACAGCAGCCCAAAATGCTTCAACCAGGATCCTACCAGTTATCTATAAAAAGGAACAAAAACAACTTGTTTTCCTCTAGTGATAATTCATCTTATGCATCCCATATTACCCTGTCCTGCTCCTTTGTCATATTGCTTTCCTACTTTTAGATAATCTAACATGACTACTCTAGATCAGCACTACATGTGAACATAAAATAACAAAGGAAACATTTTCTTTGATTTCCAAACTTTAAAGTCATTTTTAAAACTGATTCAATAGTTCCCCATAATGAATATAAGCTGTTCATAACAAGCATACATGCTCTGAAAATTGTGCGTTTCTCCTCAACCTGTCCTAAATATGTCACACCTACACGGTGACACACAGCAAAATATCACTTTATCACGTTATCTTGCCCAGCAAAGTTCTCACCTGATAAGGTGCTGCAGTGTCCTAGGCCTAACGCAACATGTTACATACTTACTCATGTTCATACCTCTCAACCTTTTAGTGCAAGAAATCTGGACAAAGGCTAAAATAATGGGGGGCAAAGGCCCAAGAACAGGGAAAGATTTTAAATATTGTTCGTATATACTTAGAAAGTAGCTAGAATAATAGGATTTGTGTTAGCATGCATTTTCTGAAGGATATGAAGTACAAAACTTAAATCTATATCATTACTTATTGACTTCAATCTTCAGTGATTTTCCAAAAAAACACAAATTTTACAAGGAACAGCCCAACATACAAGGCAAAAATCTGGGCAGTTGGGAGGTATGTGTCATGTTTGGATACATCCTGAAGCATGTCTTAGCTATCTTTTATGTCTCTTTTCAGAGGTTGTAACATACTAAACAATGGTGTATTTGGACAATCACAGCTGGTGGTTATTAAAGACCGCACATCATTCATCCACATGGGACTTCTTTTAGGTTTTAGACAAATGAAATAAGCCAGGAGTATAGTTAAGAACACCACCAGTTTCTCCCTGTTTGACCTTCCTTAGGTCCTGAGAAATAAGGAAGAGTAGATGGCTTTTAGATTGAAAACCTTTACTGATAGATGGATGAATGTACTGCTCATGCCCTGCTTATATTAGCGTGTGCACCGGTTTTATCTAGCTCTAAATTAGCTCTATGTCCCTACCAGGTCTTTCCCCTCTATGGTGCGCTGCAGTTTAAAGAACTGCACCCAGAAAATAAACGAGAAACTACTCTACCTGCCCTCATATTGAAAACATAAAAGGTTAATATTAAGTGTATGTTGTACTTCTTTCAAGTATTTTAAGCCAACTGTGTCCTCAGCACTACCGCGATAGCCCCAGGACTCCCAATTACTAAAAAGCTATAGTTAACCAATGTAGTAACTACCTATCAATAACCTTGTAAAAATGCTAGCTGCAATATAAAATTGAGAAAAACTCATACTAAGACTTGTATTAAGAATTATAGCCAGTAAAAAACAAACATTTAAGCTAAGCAGTACCTCTCTAACTTTCACAAAAAGGTTACCTTGTGGCCTGGTTTTAGCCCCGCTCCCTGCTCCTCCCCCTACTCTACCTAATTGAACCAAGGTTATACATTGTCATCATTTTGGTGCCATATTTCAAATCCCTAGTGCTGTTGGACCTGTATACCTGCCTCTGATAAACACGGTATGTACATAGTCAAACTATAATTATTCTTTCTTATTTCTTACTCCAGTTGTTTAATTAGCTTGTGAAAATGGAATGTTTTTAGCTTAACTGACGGTTAAAGTGTTAAAAACTTCTATATTGATCACTAGTACACACTGCTAAAGTACGTTTTAAAAAAAAAAACGCTAATGCATATCTCAGAAACGAACAGTGCTACTCATAACAAGAAGTTTTGCCTTCTAATTTGTCCTACTTTTAAGTATTACAGGTGGATTATATGCTCATATATTTACTGTTCTCAGAGCTACTGAAGTAAGTGTCTGTGATTTAGTAATATTATCTGAGTGGTTAATTTCTGTTTGTCTCTATGATGCAGCATACTGTTATTGCTATTAATGAAAAGGCTTGCTTCTTCTAAAAGCAAAAGATCCTAAATGTACTGCTGATGTTAGCGTTGTATAGCTGTTTTATCTAGCTATAAATTAGCTCTCACTATGTCCCTACCAGGTCTATCCCCTCTATGGTGTGCTGAAGTTTAAAGAACTGCACCCAGAAAATAAACGGGAAACTACTCTACCTGCCCTCATATTGAAAACATAAAATGTTAATATTACGTGTAATTTGTACTTCTTTCAAGTATTTTAAGCCAACTGTGTCCTCAGCACTAGCACGATAGCCCAGACTCCCAATTACTAAAATGCTATAGTTAACCAATGCAGTAACTACCTATCAATAACCTTGTAAATATGCTAGCTGCAGTATAAAATTGAGGAAAACTCGTATCTAAAAGGCTAAGACTTGTATTAAGAATTATAGCCACTAAAAAACTAAAACGTTTAAGCTAAGCAGTACCTCTCTAACTTTCACAAAAAGGTTACCTTGTGGCCTGGTTTTAGCCCCGCTCCGCTCGGGCTCACTCCGCGCCCCTCCCTGTTCCCTAATTCCACCTGCCCCCAGTAGTGCTAAATTTCAAACTCTAAGAACCCCACCCCTCCTTCTACATCTAATCAAAGACATCCTTGTAGACTATATGTCTGCCCCTTACTTACTGGTAATTACATATTACCCCTGCACTAAGTTCAACTCCTTCTTCAAGCGATAGCTAGGCACTATGTTATCATCCAATATACTGTTATTACCATCACTATTAGCCCTACTATTTTATTTATTTTATTTTACATTTTTTCCCCGTCTGGTCCAGCTGGATATATGTCCATTTTGAGCAGAGGCCCAGGGAGAAAAGCTCCAGATACAGACATTAATATCAGAATTTACAAATTTAGTTCATTGAGAAAAAATATAATAGTATTAGCATTAGCATGTTCTTACAGAAGCAACAATTAGAAATTAATTACAGACTAAGGGTAAACAAATTATGCATGACAATAGAAAAGATTTAGTGTAAGATTTGTATGAAGGAGAATAGAAAGTATTAGTAGCACATTGAAAGATAGTCAGGGTTAGTACAGGGGCAGAGCCGGTGAGTTCTGAGTTGGGATTTGAAAAGGGAAAAGAAGACATAGCAGTGAGGTTGTCAGGAAGAGAGTTCCAGGCTTAACCTATTGTGTTTGAGAACAAGGATTTGCCTGCCATGTTATTGGATTTGTAAGTTGATACAAGAAGTTTCTAAGAAGAACATAGGCTTTTAAGGTTGCAGTAAGGAGTGATAAGGGAGGCGAGTATAGGGGTGTTAGTGGGTTTGTAGAGGATTTTATGAGCTAAGGAGAGCTGGTGATATAAGATCAGATTTTGCAGCTCAAGCCATCCTACTTGCTTTAAGTTTATGCAGTGGTGGGTTCTAAAAGTAGAGCCAGAGGCAAATCTGGCAGTACTGTTATAGGCAACAGCCAGTTTGCAGAGGTTAGATTTGGACAGGAATGTGTAAATAGGGGAGGCATAAAGGAGGGAAGAAATCAGATGGGTATGGGCAATGGAAGTTCTGGTAAGTGGAGTAAGGAATGGTTTAATTCTATACAGGGAGCCTAGTTTTCTGTTAACTAATTTTATGGTGTTGTTGATGTGATAGTCAAAGCATAGGCTATTGTCTGTCTCTACTCCGAGGAGCCTGGTAGTGGGGTCAGGTGATATGTTAGTGCCATTACTAGACAAGACAGAGAAGTTGAGAGGAGAGGATTTTCAGGTGGGGGAGAACAGTAACAGTTTGGTTTTCTTGCGGTTTAGGATTAAGCATCATTTTAGGAACCAGGTTTCAACAGTTTGGAAAGTCTGTTGGGTGATAGAGTGCCGTTCGGAGGGGGAAGAAGCAGAACAAATCAAAGTAGAATCATCAGCATATTGTATACAGGTTGCAGAGGAAATACTGGTATGAAGATCATTAATAAAAATAGAAAACAAAAGGGGGCCAAGTATAGAACCTTGTGGTACTCCGAGGGTAATGGGCAAGTGGTTGGATAAGTTACTGTGCCAGAGCACTGCCTGTTGTCTGTTATGAAGACAGGAGTGGAACCACATTATAGCTCTTGAGTCTAGTGAAAATGTTTTAATTAATTTAAGAGTATCTGGTGATTGACCATATTGAAGGCTTTGAATAGGTCAATAAAGAGAGCAAAGGTAAGGATATTATTATTTCGATTTTTGTTGATATAGTCAGTAAAGGAAAGGGGGGCTGAAGTGGTGCTGTGGAAAGGTCTGAAGCCATGCTGACAGTCAGCAAGTAGGTTATTCAACAGGTGATTAAGAAGTTGTTTTGTATGCATTTTTCCATGATTTTAGCCAGGGGGAAGAGTAGGGCTATGGGTCGGTAGTTTGAGAGTTCTGTTGAATTTCCACCCTTATGCAGGGGAATGATATGTGAAATTTTCCAGACAGAAGGAATATAGCCTTCGACAATGGTTCTGTTAATCAGAATGGAAATGGGATAGGCTAGTGGTTTGGCTGCAGTTTTTAGATACTGAGCAGGCAGAAGGTCAGCAGATGGAGAGGAGGCTTTAAGTTTGTGGAGAAGAGAATAGATAAGTGATGTAGGTACTGGTTGCAGTTGAAATGTGGGAATAGAAGTGTTAGGGGAGGTGGACTGAGAGGTGATATTGGGGGATAACTGATTAGCAAGAGACTGGCCAGTTTCAGTAAAGAATGTATTGAAGGCATCAGCGGTTTGTTTAGGGTTGTTTTGGGAAGTGCCTATGGGGTTAGGGGTGTCAGAGTAGCCAGATTTTAAGAGACTATTTATTCCTGCCCAGAACTCATTCCATATCTTTCTACCTATTATGAAGACTGGCCTTACCTATGTTTTCATCACCCATTATACCAAACCAATCCCTCTCTCACATCTAATGACAGACCGAGTTATATCCCTCCACAATCCCCACTTATCCGATACTATACACTACCAATTCATCAGACCTAGAACTATTAGGTTTAAAAACAAACATTATATGAGTGTGGTAGAGAGTGAAGAAGGGAGTACAGGCAGGATGGAGTGGGTGGAGAACAGTGTCAGGAGTGATTTGTGATAGACGAGTACCAGTAAGAGTGAAAGGGAAGGTCTACAAGAGGGTAGTGAGACCAACTATGTTATATGGGTTGGAGACAGTGGCATTGACAAAAAGGCAGGAGTTGGAGCTTGATGTGGCAGAGATAAAGATGTTAAGATTTGCACTGGGTGTGACAAGGATGGATAGGATTAGGAATAAGTATATTAGAGGGTCAGCCCAGGTTGGAAGGTTTGGAGGCAAAGCCAGAGAGGCAAGATTACGTTGGTTTGGACATGTGCTGAAGAAGGATGCAGAGTATATTGGGAAAAAGATGCTAAGGATGAAGCTGCCAGGTAACAGGAAAAGAGGAAGGCCTAAGATAAGGTTTATGGATGTGGTGAGAGAGGACATGCAAGATGCAGAGGACAGGAAGAAATGGAAACAGTTGATCCGTTGTGGTGACCCCTAACGGGAGCAGCCGAAATCAGAAGAAGAAGATATCAAACACATATATAAAGCCCTCAAATTTATTTCCACCTTAAGCCACAGACTAGCTATGAATGGTGACATCCACCCAAATCCTGGCCCATCCTCCCCACCTGACACTAGTGCCAAGTACGTCACCCTTCCTCACCTCTCACTATCTAAAAGACCCCTTAACTCTCTCCTAGCCTGCCATCTAAATATTAGGAGTATAAACAATAAGATCTACAACCTCCATGCCCTATTAGCAACGTATTCCCTGGATCTGTTATGTCTAAAATAAACCTGGCTAAAACTAGATACCAAAGATGCTGAGGTAATTCCACCAGGTTGCGACATTCATAGAGTAGGCCGTAAAACTAAAAAAGGTGGTGGTGTAGCTGTTCTCTGTAAAATCACACTAGAGGTAACATTAGCCTCCCCACAACCCCCCTTACTGAACAATGCTGAAAACCTAATCACTAAATTACAACTCAACAAAAATAAAAGTATTAACATTGCATGTATTTACATCCTCCCAGGCAACAACAACAGTAATACCCTTGAGGACGGTCTCCACTGGTTAACCTGCACTCACCCCCAAGAAACTATGGTGTTAGGTGACTTTAATATTGATCGGAATTCCTGCACCGCTGAATCCCTGTCAACCCTTATAAACCTACACGGATTCACCCAGCTTATATCCACTCCTACCAGGATAGGCAAACCCATAACAAAGATAGTATCCTTGACTGGATTCTTATCAACAATCACCCGGACCAGTACAATGCAGGTACGCTCAAAGAGGATATGAGTGATCATTTACTCACGTACATCATCAAGCATAAGTTAGACAATCCCCATCCTACTACCATTAGAAATATTAGAAATAATAAAAACTTTAATGTCAGCAGGTTTCAGAATGAACTTAAAGCCCGCAATTGGTCTACTCTAAAGCAGCTTCCACTTGATGATGCGGTAGCCTACTTCAATTCTGTATTCCGCAACATTCTAGATTCCCATGTTCCAGTACGGTCCCATCAGAACCAAGACTAAAATTGCACCCTGGCTCTCTAAAGAGACCAAATCCAAAATCATATCTAGAAATAAAGAGTGGGACAAATGGCGTACCTCTAAAGACCCACAAACCCACCAGAGATTCCGGCAAATAAGAAATGAAACAAAAAAATCTATCTTAGTAGATAAAAAAAACTTCTTACTCCATCTCCAAAGAAAACATCAAAACAAACCCCAAAAGTTCTGGGCTGGAATCAAAGAACTCCTGCATCCAGGACAGACAACAACTCCCACCCCAACAACCTGCAACCAACAATGCCCTGAGGGCATTGCAAATATATTTAATAGTTTCTTCACAGAAACCATTCAATCCCTGGCTAACCAATTCAACCAAGTGACACCCACCTCCCCTAGCCGAATTAGCACCACAGCTACCTTGGCCTCCTCCTTTACCTTCCAACCGGTTTCCACATCATCTATCAGATCTCTACTTAAAAATCTAAAACCCACCACCCTAGCAGCTGATCTTCTTCCTCCAGAGTATCTGCAAAAAGCAGCAGATGCCATTACTTACCCAATCTCCATTATCATAAACCATACCTTGTCTGAAGCCACCATCCCCACCATTTGGAAAATATCCCACATTATTCCTCTTCACAAAGGAGGAAGCTCACTAGAGCTATCTAACTTTAGACCTATAGCAATACTGTCACCACTAGCCAAAGTCATGGAAAAATGTGTCCATAGACAACTCATGTCCCATCTCACTCAAAACAATATACTAGCTAAGTCACAGCATGGCTTCAGGCCAAATCATAGTACCACCTCAGCCCTCCTATCCTTTTCTAATACCAATAATCACAACCGAAACAATAACAATCGTGCGTCAGCCCTCTTCTTAGAGCTCTCTAAGGTCTTTGATATGGTGAACCATCATCTTCTTATAGATACTCTAAAAACATGATCACTTAATGACTACACACTAAAATTGTTTCCGTCATATCTGTGCAACAGACAGCAAGCTGTACTATGGCAGGTTAAACTTTTATCACGTTTACCTGTCACTCTAGGTGTTCCCCAGGGCTCTATCCTTGGTCCCCTTCTTTTCTCAATCTTTATAAATGACTTGCCCACCGTCTCTCCCCAGGCTACATGCATACAATATGCAGATGACTCAACCATAATTTGTTCAGCCACCTCCCCGACAGAGCTCATGGCAATCACCCAAAATATGTTTAATATAGTAGAAAATTGGTTCTCAGGTCATCAACTCATTTTAAATCCTAACAAAACCAAGCTGCTCATATTCTCACCCACCTGTAAGACCCCATTCCCCTCTCTTCTCTGTTAAATCTTTCAGTGGCACAATGATATCACCAGATGCCCATACTAAGCTTTTAGGGGTCACTATTGATTACTCCCTTAAATTTGACACCCATATCAATCGAACTATTAAAACTAATGAACAATGAGTAGAGGAAGACACAGAAATGGCTGCTATATCCAGTTTAAAAACTTTTACTTCAGTGCACAAACAGTAACACAAGCACTTTCACCAAGTAGGCATCATCAGGTGTATCAAAAACCACTAACAAGTACACACCCTTTATACAAACTGAAAAGCAAATGACATATATTCAAACTAAAAGAGATATAGTACATTTAAAAACACATAATGAACATTTTAAAAAACAAAATATATATATTTATAAAAACAATGAAACAAGCTGTATATCTTACTTATAATATCATATTGTTAAAACTATCTCTTTAGGGGTCTCAGCTTTAATTTAGGTTTTAAAGGAACAGACTCATTTAGTCCATTCCCTGCATCCCCCCTCAACCTTACAATCCAAGTGGATTCCAGATCTTCAGTTCTATCACATATATCCCCTTGTCTCACACATTCTCATAGACCCTAGCAACTACTAAAAACTGAAAACTGTGAGTGGAGTCAGTGTTCAATACATGTTTGGCAAGTGCATTAATACTATTGCCCTTGTTAATATGGTAAACATGCTCCCTGATGCGTTCTCTAAATGGACGATCAGTTTTACTAATGTAGAACATTCTACATTTCATACAGTGAGCCAAATATACTATGTGTGAAGTAACACATGTAGCATTTATTTTAAAAGTATATGATGTACCATAATCGGGATGTTCAAAACTAGAGCTAGTGTCAATGTATGTGCACCAATTACAATGTCCACAAGGTCTAGTACTATATGAAAAAGAAGTTATGTACCTACCATAACGTTCCATGTTAGTTGTCTTTATCTCGCCTTCCTTCTTGCTGTTTAGGTTTGGAGCCGATCCTCGGCTCCAACTCTGCCATCTTCTATAGCTCGAGAGCTGTTTGCTGGCTCGAGGCTACCCCTTATCCCAGCATGCCCAGCATCAGCTACCCAGATCTCGTTTGTGATAGCGCACACTAGACATAAGTAGAGTGACCAGTTCCTAAAAACTGGTTGTCCAATACACCTAAACAAGGAAAGAGTTATAAATTACCTGGCATGTGAAGTAATAAAAGATGCTCAGCCAGTGAAAACAAAAGGGAACTCCTCACAATCCTCAAGGAAGGGGGAAGGAGGGAGGGATGCAAGAAGAAAGGCGAGATGAAGACAACTAACATGGAATGTTATGGTAGGTACATAACTTCTTTATGTTAAGTTGTCCATCTCGCCTTTGTTCTTGCTGTTTGGGACAGCATCCCTAGCACCTAAAATCCCTGGTGGCTTATTGGAACAGACTCTTCAGAACAGTAGAACCAAAGGAAGCTCTGCTCCAGGAGACCATATCTACCTTGTAATGAGAGATAATAGTGTGGGGGTTTACCCAAGTGGCAGCTGCACAGATTGAGTCTATGGGCAACCTAGACTGAAAAGCTACAGAGGTGGCTAATGCTCTAGTGGAATGACCTTTTGGTTTAGCTGGTAGCTCTTTATTTCGTAACTGATAAATAAAGGCAATAGTATCAGATAACCATCTGGATAAGGTCACTTTAGAAACTGGAAGGCCTTGTTTGTTGAAAGCACAAGACAGAAATAACTGGTCCGACTTTCTTAGTTCCTTAGTTCTATGAAGGTAAAAACGCAATTGTCTGTGTACATCTAATTGGTGGAGCTTGTATTCTGCCAACAATAATAAAAAGCTATACTACAAAAAACAAGAAACAAATAGACTTTTTTTTTTTTTTTTTTTTTTTTTTTTTTTACAGTTAAGGAACAGAAAGGAAAGCCTCTAATTTAAATGGCTATCCTGGGGGGGACTCTCTAATTTAAACGAGTTCAAGGGAACAGAAGGCCTGCAAGTTATGGAGCAACAGCCAACAAAGCTAAAATACACAAGAAAGCGATAAGGGATAAAGGAATATTATCTAGACAAAAAAATTGACAAATACATGACAAACTTTCTAGAATAAACAAAAATATATTAATAGAAAAAACTATACTAAGCCTGAGCAAGTAAGGAAGCAACCTGCAACTGAAGCGGCAAATGAAATCTGGGTAGCTGATGCTGGGCATGCTGGGATAAGGGGTAGCCTCAAGCCAGTAACAGCTCTCGAGCTATAGAAGATGTCCGAGTTGGAGCAGAGGATCGGCTTCGAACCCGAACAGCAAGAATGAAGGCGAGATGGACAACTTATCAGTAATTACGCTGTGTATACTTAGGATAGCATAACCTACGTTCCAATGACATTGTTCTTAAACAAAAATCTAGGTTCAAAATCTATAAATTTCTCTGTCTGTAGTAAGACCTTTCCAGTGTCTTTTAATGATTTCAGTATAATTACTAATATCAGTAGTATATGTCACCTTAAACCTCAAATTTGTGTCATTGGATCTCTTCTGTCTCCTAATATACTCACTACTGCCAGATGAAAAATATGGTCTGGCTTCATTTTGTCTTTTATTAGTGACATTAACCACACTACTTTGAATTATATGATCCTCATAACCTCTCTCCCTCAAGTTCCTAATGGCAGTATCAACATCAGCTGAAAAAATCAGTATCCCTTGCAATTAATCTAGAAGCCTTATACAACTGGTTAGAGGCAACATTTCTGAATACTTAAGATGGATGAAGACTGTCTCTATGCAACAGATGATTGACATAACAGTTCTTTCTGTGTAATTTAGTATATACAACTACATTCCCATCTTAAACTATTAAAACTGTCAACAAAAAACTTGGGTCCCTCTATAAGGTCAGATGTTTCCTTACCCCACACGCTAGATCTACTATTGCTCACACACACCTACTGTTCACCCTTCTCTATGCCTCCCCCCTACTCACTATCTTAAACAAATCCACTCTAAGCAAACTTGCCATCTGCTATAATCACATAGCTAGATTTGCCACAGGTATGGCCTACAGGAGCCATCACTGCCTTAACTTGAAGCACCTGGGATGGACTAGCCTACTTCACTATACCCAGCTCATAATAGCCCATAAAATTCTTCACCACCCTGATAAAACGTCTGCTCTCAAAAGCATCATCAACCCCTACAGTAACTTACTATTACTTCAATCCTCCAATAAACTATTAGTCCAAACATCCAAATCCAATAATGCTGCTGGAGTATTTGTGTGAATGTGTTTTAGCTGCTTGCATAAGAAACAGACCTATTTCTGCTGTCTTAACTATTGCTTCCCTATTTAAATGTATGTACATTACATTGTAATTTTACTGAACCTTTGTATTGTAACTGTCTTTCTTATAATGTGTTTAACTGCTCGTTACTAACCTGGAGGTTTTTCTCCCCGGGCCTCCACTGAAAATGGACATGTATCCAGTCGGACTCTCCCAGTTAACAAATGTAAAATAAAATAAATAAAATAAAATAAATAAATAAATGAACTCAACTGTCAGCAGCAGTGTCTTAGAAAAAGTAAGAACATAACCAAGGAAAATATGAATACAAAATAACAAAACAGTAAATTATTTTTGACTTCTGAACTTTGATGTCTTCGTCTTTAAAAGTGTGAAAATGTAAAGAACAAAATCCAGATATTTTTTTGAAAAGTATAAAAAAGGAACACGGCTAAGGGAAAGAAAAAATATATCTGGTTTTAGTGCAATTTTTATGCAAAGGAGAAAGCCAAAATACAAAAAAGCATCTCCAAAGAAATTTGAAGTGAAAATCAGGCAAATGCATCCAGATGTGGAACATTTCACAATACAAACAATAAGATCACAAAGGAGGAATGCAGAAAACAGGATTAGCATGGTAGAAGTTAAACAACCAAACTGAGATGATGGACTAGTTAAACTGAAATGATGGACTATTTGTGAAGTGATGGGTTTAGCATGGAGACTACAGCACAGAGTCACAACATGATGGAACAATGGGTCACCAGATTAAAGAGCAGAAGGCAACTGAAGAAAAATTGCTACCTGGTGATGCTTTGGAGACTTCTGTAGGAGTCCCATGTGAAAGTCTAGTTCAGGTTGCACAGTAAGGGAAGGAGTAGGAGACCAGGGCAACACTGACACAGGTAATGTTGCAGCATGATGGGCCAATGGATTCCCATACGGAGGAGCATCAAATACAGCAAGATGCATCTGAAGAGGCTTCGTCACAGGACGATGTTCTGGAAACTAATTTAGAAGATTCACAGGAAAGAGAGAGCAAAGAAGCTCTCAGTCTTGATGAAAATTATATAAAGGAAGACCAGCCTGGCTCAACAGACATGGGTAGACATATTAAAACAGATTAAAGAAATAGATTACAGAAAGTAAAAAGACCTCAAATGTTAGAAGAATGGCAAAATGGATGAACAGAGTAATCAGGACTATTAAGAGAAATTCATGGGATGTGACAGAAACATCATCAGGACTACAATATGTATTATTGTGCAGCTAAACTAATAATAGATAAATTCCAAATCCTTCTGGGTACAAAAAAAAAAATCAAATCATTTACAAACTAACAAATAGCACTTACAGACACCTTGTTTGTAAGGTACAAGATCCCAGATAATAGTATGCAAAGAAGAGAAGCAGGCTAAGCTGGAAAAGATATATGGAAAAGATATATGAGAAACACAGGCAATAAAAGGTTGGGAGGAAGTGAAACAAAGTGTGGCAAATATTAGGTGATGTCGCCTCTGTGACGCATTTCCCACTGGCCTTGTTTCAGAAGATGAGCTTTGAACTGTGGTGTGAATTTAGGTTATATATTTTATGTAAGAGAAATGTGAATCCCAAATTTTGAGGCAAAAATAGTTTGATTTTGTAAGGTGTAGATCCTAACTGTTTAGTCTTTTCTTCAGAACAGTTACAGAAGATAAAAATGGTGGTCAAGCAGTACATGGGTTATATCCAGATCTAGATAAGGCCTTTAATGCCATTTCCCATGCTGGCATCATGCAAACGATAAATGCTTTGACAATTAACCCATATGAGGTAAGACTGATAGCAAAGTGGCTGAAAGAACCAACACAGTACAAGTTGTTAGGAGTCTTATCAGAAAGTATGAAAGTGACCAGTGGAGTACCTTACGGCTCGGTGTTGGGACCTCTCCTTTCTGGTATTTACTTCTCAGGTCTTGAAAGACTTCTAACTAACAAAGTTTACAAATTATTGTAAACTGGGGGTTGTAGTTGGGTCACCCCATGACGCACAAACCCTCTAATTTGAACTCTCCTTAGTAAAACTCTAGGTGTACTACAATTGCCTCAAACTAAATCATAAAAAGTAGAGTATCATCACTTTCGGTATACAACCCTTCCTCTCTTCATACTGCCTAGCCAACACACCTCTGCAAAATGAAAATGTAGTTAGGGACCTAGGTTGATAGCTCATTCTCTTTTGGCCATCATGTAACAGATGTCAGGAATCCCTTTAAGTCCAGGTATTTGCCACAGGAACATCATCAAAATCAGCTGTAATCACTCCCTTATACGAATGAAGGTTAATTATACAGAGTACAATGCCCCTCTCAAACGATTAGAAAGATGCCAAATGTTCTTAAACAAAAAGGTCACAGGCCTAAAGTCCATCAGCTACCAAGAGAGGCTGGAGGCTCTATTCTTTTATTCAGTGTCTTGCAGAGTTTTGAGGGGATGTCTATGTAACTTACCACTCCATTAGAGATCTAATTGCCCTGCACTTCATGTTTCTCTGCAAGTCCAATATCACCATCAATACTAGAACCAAGGACCTAAATTTTCACCAGTAGCTAAATAAAACACGATGGAAGGATAGGTTTATAATCCAGCACTTCCCTTACCTCAAACATCCCCCTTCCCCTGATGTTGACCAATGTGACTCATCTTCCTGTAAACAAAAGCTAGATGACTGAATGGGTATCTACAAATTTACTCCAGGAATTATCAGAATGACCCACCTGGATTAAGGAGGCGATGTCTGAGTGAGCCTACCGTCAAGATGAAAATGAGAATGAGACTCAGTTGCCTTGGAATACCTAATATCTATGAACCTATCATCTATAAAACTAAGAAGCTGTGATTAGTAAATTGCAGTTTAATTGTTAGGAGTTGTAGAATAGGACCAGATTTGTCTGCATTGTCTGAAGTTGTAAAAGGTGAGTATAGTGCTAAGCTTTGCTGAAAGTAGTGAGAAAGTCTTGAGGGGTAATAGAAACATGGGCAAACCCAGGGGGTTAGCTCTTTGTTTATAGGACAGCCTTCCTGAGTGCGACAGAGATGCTCAAGAATATGGGGAGCTGACAGTAAATCAATATATTTTATTAGAGAGGGGATGTGGGAATGCAGTATTTCTGTGTGAAGTGGCTGCAACTGAGGGAAGGTTATATGGCTATCGAATCCTTCTGGCATTGATAGAATAATGTTTGATCTTGTTGAGGAGGACATATAAGGGAAGCTCTTCTGGGCCAAAGAAAGTAGATGATTGATTTTACTTTTCTCAGTCTGAAATTGACAATTGAGGGTTTTATGACACCAAATGCCTAGGTATTTAAATGATGGTTTAGTTTTAACTGGAATAGTGTTAATGTCTTTGATGTCTAAGGAGAGAGATGGTTTGGAAATGTTATCTACTGTGCCAAACATCATGGATTTGGTTTTAGTCGACTTTAGTGGTAGCTTGTTGGGTTTAATCCAGCTGAAGAGTGTGCCAGTCAATTTGCAGTTTTGTGTGTCTGTTAGAATATGAAGAATTAGACTTGAAATATAAACATGTCATAAGCATGGACAATTGGATGAATTGATATTTGGGAGTTTATTTATAAAGCTGGAGTGAAGGGAGGAGACAAGAACAGATCTTTGAGGCACTCCTTTGTATAAAGGAGCATCGAGAGAGGTAGACTAGCAAAGTTGGACTCTAAATAGTTTATTGGTAAATGAGAAGTCATTGAACCAAGTGGATGCCAATAAATGATTAGGCAGGACAGAGTGCTCTGCAACATAGAACACTACTGTGGTCTATGACAAGAGCATCTGTTAGGTACCAAAGAGAAGTTACACTCCTCCAGACAGTTCAGAAGCCATGTTGCATAAAGGAAATGAGATGGTACTGCTGAATGAAAGTAAAAATCTATATGTAAATGACACAAATTAGACCCATTATTAGGTTTAGCTTGTTTAGGCAGGGGTTTAACTAGTACTGTTTTTCAAACACTGGACACGGTTAGTGGTAACAGAGAGATGGGTGATGAAGTACATAGATGGTGCTGAATTCTTCACAGAACAATATGAACCAAACTTTAACATTGTCAGAGGGATATGATGTGAAATAAATATGTCAAGAAAAGGTTCACTGTCTTTGACTTGAATCTGTTTAAAGTAAAAGGATGATATGAACGGGGAAGAAATTAGTTTTCTTTTTTTTTTTTTTTTTTTGGGGGGGGGGTGGTCTCTGGTAGATTACTGAATTAAAAGAGGAAGTCGGAACAAAAAAGCTGTCCCATGAGTGCAGTGAAGGGTGTCCACAGAGTCACTGCTGTCTGGAGTTTTCTGGCATGTTAGAAGGTTAACTTTCTTCCACAAGTGTCTGATGTTACCGAATACGGATAACTTAAGAGGAAGCTGACTGATGAATTTGTGTAGCTTTTTTCATAGCTTACAGAGGAGGGTAAATTACTTTCAAGTATCTGTGGTGGAGTTTTATTTCCAATTATTCTAGGAATCATCCCTTAGTTGTAAGTACGTGTTTTAGTTCTTTGGTAATTCATTCATTTTTGTTGGGTTTGTGTACTCTAGAAAATAGGTAGAGGATTTTATCCTGAAGCTGCAAAAGGGTATGGACAAAAGTGTCTGTGGCCTAGAAGTTAACACTGAAATCCCCCTAAATAACTACGTTTTTATGCTTGACGGATGCTGAGACAATGCTATGAAGGAGTGCTTGGAAACTGTTTAAAAGATAAACATGGTGGAAGGTATGCAATGGCAATTAGGAAAGACTGTTCTTAAGTGAAAGAATGATTATTGCCAGAGTCTGAGGTGGCATTCACTTGAGCTATTACTGTGATGCTAAGATGGGATTTATATAGGAGTCTGTTACCTTGTCTGTCACTGAATATGTAATTATAACCAGGGAGGGAGGGCTGAATACTGGGGCTGTTTTCTATAAGCCAAGATTATGTGATGGCAACAATGTCTGTTAGACTGGGTGGAGAAGCAGGCACTGATTTGGTCAAACTTCTGATGCTACTGGCATTAGCAGGGCATGGGAAATGCAGTTTGTATTTGAGGAACTGGGAGTGTAGTTAGTATGAGCTGTCCTGGGTTAATCCTATAATAGAACAATGAAAATTAAAAGATTACTGTTGTGAATTTAAACAAAAACAGAAATCTTTGGGGGCAACTGTTATGTTTTACCAGAACTGAGAATAACTTATTGGACTGTAGGTGTAGATTTTAGATTTAGTAGCAGTAGTAGTAGTAGTGAGAAAGGAAAAAATGTACATTTTGAACAGCTAGGAAAGTGTGGGAGAACTGTGTATGCTGTCTAGTTATGACAAAAACGGTGTGTGCAATGCAGTGTGTGATGAATGGGGGGGGGGGTGACAGAGTAGAAGGGTAAAAACATCATCATCTTCTTCTTTCGGCTGTTTCCATTAGGGGTCGCCACAGCTGATCATCTGTTTCCATTTCTTCCTGTCCTCTGCATCTTGCTCTGTCACACTACCACCTGCATGTCCTCTCTCACCACATCCATAAACCTTATCTTAGGCCTTCCTCTTTTCCTGTTACCTGGTAGCTTCATCCTTAGCATCTTTTTCCCAATATACACAGCATCCCTCCTCAGCACGTCCAAACCAACATAATTTTGCCTCTCTGACCATCTCCAAGCCTTCCAACCTGAGCTGACCCTCTAATATACTTATTCCTAATCCTGTCCACCCTCGTCACACCCAGTGCGAATCTTAACATCTTTAACCCTGCACATCCAGCTCTAACTCCTGACTTTTTGTCAGTGCCACTGTCTCCAACCTATATAACATAGCTGGTCTCACTACCCTCTTGTAGACCTTCCCTTTCACTCTTACTGGTACTAGTCTGTCAGAAATCACTCCTGACACTCTTCTCTACTCATTCCACTCTGCCTGTACTCTCTTCTTCACCTCTCTTCCACACTCACCATTACTCTGAACTATTGATCCCAAGTATTTAAACTTTTAAAGTGAAAAGTCTTAAGTATTTAAGTAAGAAGGGTGAAAACATAATGAAAGTATATGTTGCATGATGCAGAGGAGATTGACAAATAGGGAAATGTATGAGGAAGCAAATGAGAATGGCAGAATGAGAAAAGTGCAAACATGTATGTATGTATAGGAAAGAATGTCTTCAGAATATGACTTGAACTGACCATTAACAGTTAGCTACAAATTACATACATGCACAAGCAAATAGTGTAAAACAGCTATTTTGATTAGTAGCTTTTGTGTTACGAGTTACTAAATGCTTATGGTTGTATTAGATGTTGTTAGATCTGAACAAGAGTTTGAATGTTAAATAATACTGTATGCGGTTTGCTTGTTTAACCAAGAAACATATTCAATTAAAAAAAAAATAATAAAAAGTCTCTACTTAACATATAAAAGGTTCCAATGTCAAAAACATAGCCAAACTCGACCAAGCCCAAAAAGGAATTCATAAAAAATCCTCCTATGCATTTACATGACTTATAAGAATGAATAAAAGAAGTAATAAAGTATTCTATAACTAAGAAATGTTATAGGCACTCCCCAAGAATGCAACATTCCTACGGTAATGATAAAATAAATTCTGAACCAAACGATACAGCTAATAGCTTTGCAAACAAGCACAGCAACAATTTCAGCATCCTATTTACTAACCCAAAGGGAAATTACAACCCTACCAAACATATCCCACAATTATACTGAAACAACCCTGGGCAAAATCAAAAACATAAATTCCATTGGCCCAGATAACATACCCAGTAGTTTTCTTTATGCCACTAAGTGCAACTTACAGGGTCTCTAACATCCTAGGAAACAAACATCTCACTATAGGATTCATCTCCAGAAAATGACAGAAGTACACAGTGGTCTTTGGCCACAAGGGTAGATCTACAGTCAAGTCTAAGAAACACAGATCAGTCATCCTCACCAGCATCCCTGGCACGGCTATTAACAGGATCATTATGGAATTAGTTAAAGGAATATGGGTAATGTACTGCTTCTAGATATAAATCAATATGGGTTTGTAACTAAGCCATGCCTACCAAATGAGGTTACTTTTCTTGAGGGATAAACCATGTAGGTACTCATGGGGGTATATCCATTCACACACCAGCCTAGGGCTTGCCAACGCTTATAGACACAACAAGCTTGAGGATATATAAATGTCTGCTGGACTGACAATTGGGTATCAAACAAAAGCTAGTTGTGAAGGTTGGGTGGTCACTAGCTGAAGTAGTTAGGCTCTGCACTGTGTCATTACTTTGCAGCATTTTTTTGACACAAGAATACCAGATGAAAGCCTTTTGTTCATTAAGTTGGAGAAAAGTGTAAACAAGACAGCACTGTCTTCTACTGCCAGGTGAGTTGATTTTCAAGACAGGACTGGCTAAAACCTTTAACTGGTGAAAAAAAAAAACAATGGCTTACTATTAAATATAAATGCAGCACTGTCACTTTTGGGAAGAAAAATGGTCCCCGTCACCTTCAACAAAGCAAGAATACCAGTAGACAGACAGACTTTGCTACAAAGATACTTTACAAAAAAATCTAAGGGAGGTTCTCCTTTTGGCCAGCAGGATGCCACACAGTAAGAAAGAGCTTCAATGTCACTTACATGATACTAAGGGAAATTTCGAGGCACTCCAGAGGAATCCCAGTCTCCTGTACATCACTCTAGTCAGGTCAGTCACAGAACATAGTATACTGTCTGTAGTTTCCTAACAAAACATCTGGTGTAGCTAAACAGACCCGATGTATTCCTTATAAATATAAGTGAAGGGCTAGGTACGCTACATCAAACAGACTGAAAGAGCAATGAGTATCTTTCCTCCCGGTTTTCTATATTCGCTTAAAAGGAGGGTCTTTGCCTTGTTATTCTGATTACGAAAGGCACTCTTCTTTTTTGAAATGCACTGGAATACATCAGTAAGAGGGCTGACATCTATGAATACAGTCAACTTCAATATTTCCGTACACAGTAAAAGAAAGTGGTAGATTTACATCCTGGTGTGTCACTCTCCTTTGAAATACATGGAAAACTGCAATGATAATAACTGAAATGTTTTCTTTTAATTTTGCATAGGAGAATGTCTGGATTAATCCACTTGGCTTAATCTACTGATAAGTTTCTCTGTGAATAAAAGTGGGTTTTTAAAAA
The DNA here is from genome assembly GCF_019279795.1 of Protopterus annectens. Taxonomy (NCBI): domain Eukaryota; kingdom Metazoa; phylum Chordata; order Ceratodontiformes; family Protopteridae; genus Protopterus; species Protopterus annectens. Next base: position 1,045,905,411 of record NC_056732.1, read on the forward strand.
CAGAGACCACAGTGTAACAAATATTTTTCTTTAATGAAATAAAGGTTCACTGCCGGTTGAGAAATCTAGAGCTGAGGACAGCTCTACATTTTGACCTTACACCTTTCATTGAAACAAGCTGACTAAACTTGAAAGCAATAAATCTAGAGGTCTGAACACTGTTTACTGACAGAAAACGAAAGGGCAAGCAGCTCAGTAAAAAAATAAAGTCCGAAATTATTGGAAATGAATAAGAGAGTGTAGCTTTTCTGGTAACTAAAAACTATAATGCATTTATTTGAACATTGTATATTTTAGTTTTATTTAAAGATAGCCAGTGCACTTTTTTCTCAAGGCTAAAAGTTAATGTTTTCTGAAAACATACCAGTTGTTTTTCACATCTGGGAGGGGAATAAAGATAAGACAAGAACAGATAGCAATTAGTTTATGTAGAACAGGCTGCAACATGTCTTAGCATGGATAACCTTAATTTTAACTTAGGTTTTGCCAGTGTGCAGCTGCTGATTTGAGACAACCAAGCCTATCAAGAGGATTAAACTTAATTACGAGAAGATGTACATAATTTTAACAGGTTATGGGGGTGTTCTGGGGATGCTTTTTTAGGGTTTTCATCAAAACAATGTCTTGTAAAATGTGACATGTTCAAATGGAGACGACAAAAAACAAATGTATAAAAAGATCAACCTGCTAAACATTAGAGAGACGCATGTAATACAGAAGCTGGAAACAGACATCAAAAAAAGCTTTCATATATAATAGGTGGGAATAACAACTTCTTATCATAATGGTTAAGCCAAACATATTATTTTGGAATGTGAATGGTCTCACAGGTATACACAAAAAGGAAATAATTTTGAACTACATTAAAAATGCAGAGGGCAAACAAGGATGCTACAGGAGACATACTTTGAAATAAAGGAGCATGTAAATTTGATAAAGATAAGACTTCAGGAGGGATATTTAGCAGAGTATCGGGGACAAAGAAAAGGAGAGTACATTAATTGCTACAGGAGATCAAACAATGACAAAAGAAGTTAAAAAAAAAAAAAAAAAAAAAAAAAAAAAGATGGCAATGATAGAATTGTGATAGTGAGGGGCTACATGCATTACTGATGACATGTTTCAGTTTTTAAGAGGACCATAAGGGAAAGTAATTAGGAGACCATAAAGCCAATGACCTATCATGGGTGGGGAAAATGACAAAAGGAAATTGTCGTAAAGTGCTTTTCAATTACATTACCAATGCAAAGTGAAACTTCAAATGAAAGACTGTTTTATTTGGGAGTTTCAAAATCTGCAAAACTACATCCCACAGGAATGCCTACATTGTTGAATGACGCAAAGCTACTATATCAGCCCTATTCATACAGGCACAGAGAGATTCCCTGAGATGAAGACAGGACTGTAAGGGCTGCTCCTAAGTAAGCACCACCATTGTAAATTATTTCCCTAAAGAAAGCATCATAAGGGGCATACAAGTAGAAATTAACACAACCTGTCTTAGAAACTAGTCACTCAAGAGTCATTAGTACAGCCAAAGCTGATGATTCAGAGATCTAGGGGGGAAATTTGGTTCCAGAAGGCCTTACCTGGGAGGGCTAAATTCTTCACTCAGTGGAGAACATGACTGGGAAAAAATGGTACACATCACTGAGACATTCATTAAACAGCTGTTGAACATGCAACAGATAGTAAAAGGGATGAAAGACTAACAATGCATGTTTGTACAGAAATTAGAGCAAAATGCCTTGCAATGGAGCCAGGGATGAAGACTGCTACCTGTTGCGTGGCCTTCTGCACCCAGTCAGTCTTTGGCTACCATAGAGATTCCTAAAAATCTAGCAGCTGAGAAGTACTAGAAAGTACAGTTGTGTAAAATTTTACCATAACAGTAGACATCCTTCTCTCCACTGATGCAGAATTCTTCACCTTAAGGATCCCCTGTCAAGCATAGCCCAATGTCTGGTCAGTATACCACAAAGCCTTTAGATCTTGTATGAGGCATACACCACACGTATGCACCCCGTTCAGGATGTAAGGCATAAACGTGACATATGGTTGCAGTTACCCAGAACTGACTTGTTCCAGAAGAGAACAGTCTCCATAGGACAAAGGAGGCTATACACACCCAGAAGGAGAAAATGCAGATAAAAAAGGGAAACTGTCAGCCAGGAGGGAAACCAAAGCAAAACTAAAAAAAAACGGGGTGGAGGGAGGAACTGAATACTGCAACAATAAAGAGAAGCCCAACTACGGTTATGGTAAGATTTTACACAACTGTACTATGTCCTTCTATATGACCACTGAAGTATTCTTCATCTTAGGGAGAGTACAAAAGCTCAAGAAAAGGACTGGCAGGCAGAAGGCTGGAAAGAGCCCTTAACGAACACATGCAGAATGGCTCTAGAAAAACCTGCTCTGGCCCTAGAAACCAGATTCAATTTATAATGCTTAGTAAAGGTATGCAATGAAGACCAACTAACAGCTTCAAGGATGGAACTGGTGTCCAGCCCCTTGAAGAAAGCACCAGAAAAGGCAACAGCCCATGTGGAGTGAGTTTTGACAAAAGTAGACAAACACTTGCCATGAAAACAACAAAAGGGAATGGCCTTGGATATCCAAGAGGAGACGATTTGCTTGGAAACATCCAAACTCCAATCCTGGGATGAAATGAAACAAAAAGTTGGTCAGACGTTTGAATGGTCTTAGTATTATCAAAATAATACCTCAGCTGTCTGTGCAAATCCAAGGCATAAAGGACCCTTTCTCGAGCTGACTGAGGGGAAGGAACAAATTAAGGGAGGTGTACTGCCTGATACAAAGACAACTTATTAACAACCCAAGCAGAAGTAACAGCAGGCAGTAAGACAGTCTTTCATTGCAGAAAAGCTGAACCTGCAAGCTGAAAGGGAGCCTGGGCCAATTTTTCTAAGACAAAATTAAGGTCCCAAGGAGAAGGAATAGGCTTCTTTGGGAGCATGAGATGCAAGACGCCTTTATGAAACTTTTTGACCTCAAAGTGAGAAGCCAAAGCAGGATTCAAGGGCAGACAGGCAGAAATGACTGGCAAATGGACCTTTACAGAAAAATAAGGCATGTCAGACTGGGCAACTCTCACAAACAGGAGAGAACCAGATGGACCCTCACTGAAAAAGGGTCCTGGTTATGAGCATGGCACTAGACAGAAAATATCTTCCATTTGGCTATGCAAGACTTTCTGGTTGCAGGTTTTCTTGCCTCCTGTAGAACCCCAAGTACATCCTAAGAAAAAAAAGATGCCTAAAAGGGATCAAAACCCTATGACCCACAGTGACAATTGAAGCGTGGACAAGTGAGGATGAATGAATGACCCCTTGTCCTGTGTGAGGAGGTCCAACTGGTGAGAACTTGTGCTGACTGCCCCTAGCCAGATGCACTAAGAGGGGAAACCAGTGTGGTCTTGGCCAAAAGGGAGTTGCTAGCAAGATTTTTGGGGAGTCCAGCTGAATCTTCTGCAGAACTCTTGGAAGTAGGGGAAGGAAGGCATAGAAAAACATCCCCTTCCAAGGAAAAGAAAGGGCGTCCATCTTCCACAACAGATGGCATGGCACTCTGGAACAGAAAAGAGGGAGCTGACTGTTCATCAGAGAGGCAAACAGATCTAGCTGAAGAATACCCCACCAAAGGACTATGTCCAGAAATATGTCTGTGTGAAGCATCCACTTGTGTGCTTGTATTCTGGACCTGCTCAAAGAGTCTGCCACTAGAACTGTGCTCTGAAGGAATATACAATACCTGAAGAATTAACTGATATACGAGAGCCAGATCCCAGGCCTGAAGAGTCAGGCTGCAGAGAAGGTAAAACTTTGTGCCTTCCTGCTTGTTGACATGCCACATCCCTGTGGTGTTGTCGGTGTAAACCTTCAGAATGGCCTGGTGAAAAGCCTGAAGGGCTACAGTCAGAGATCTCATCTCTGATGTTGATATGGTCTGACATCTGATGGGGGAGGTCAAAGACCTTGAACTTTCAGGTGACCACAGGAAGCCTCCCACCCCATGTTTGACACATCAGTGAACAGCTGAGAAGGAACCAGAGGATGAAAGGGCAGGCTTTGGTTGAGGACAGGCTGCTGAACTGACCACTCAAATTCTTGCTTTAAACAAAGGAGAGGCACTCTGAAATCCAGAGGGTGGCAATGCTGAAACCAAATTGACTTGAGATAACACTGAAGCTTCCGCATGTGCAGTCTGGCAAGAGGGAGGACTGGAACAATAGCAGCGATAAATCCCAGGGCCCAAAGAAACTCTCTAGCTGGAATAGAAGGCAGAGGAAGAAGAGACTGAAAAAAGCTGTCAAGGACAAAACTTTTGGAAGTGGAAGAGAGGCCAACATTGGCACTGTCTGAATCCTGCAACTCAGATACACATGATTTTCAGAAGTTGATAATGAACCCCAGACTCTGAGGGACAGAGACGGTGAACTACAGATTCTAAAATAGGCAACTAGGAGATGATGTTTAAATCAATAAGTCATCAATCAATGCCTTAGAGCCTGCTAAAGGCAATCACAGGAGCGAGGCAGTTTGCAAATACCCTTGGGGGGAGTAGAGAGGTCAAATGGCAAATTGGAGAATTGAAAATGAGAGGAAGAAACAGAGAAATGTAAAAACTTCCTGCAAAGAAGGTGAATAGGGACATGAAGGTAAGCATCCTTCAGATACAAGGACACCAGAAAAGCCTGGGGTAGAAAAGAAGGAAACAGGGTTTTAAGAGTAAATATCTGAAAGAAGGAACCTTGAGAAAGCTGTTGAGGAAGGAGAGATCCAGAACATGTCTCCAAGTGCCCTCCTTTTGCGGAACAAGGAACATCCTGGAGTAAAATCCCTTTCCTACTTGGGAAGGGGGGAGAGGTTGAATAGTTCCCTGGTCCACCAGGGACCCAAGAACCTTTGAGAAATGAGGAAGTTGCTCCAAAGAAGGCTGGGGAATCCTTGTAAAAGGAAGAAGTGACTTCCCCACTATAAATTAACACTGACATATGACAGAATGCAGGAATCAGAGGTTATGGGATGCCAGTCTGGAAGGCAGAGGGAGAGCCAAAGGGACAAGGGAACCTGGCTGAAGGGGGGGGGGGCAAGATATCAAAGAGAAGCAGGCTTGCCAGATAAAGGAGGCTTCTGAACAACAGCACCCTGAGAAGACATAGCAGAAGCAGCTTGCCTACCCACCATACTGCCTTTTGTAGCCTGATGAGGCTGCCTGAGGGCAAAAGCAGACCTAGTAGGATAGTTCCTCTGGAGCCTAGGGATAGGAGAGACAAAAATATATTTAGGGTCCTTTTTCTTGAAGACACTTAAACTTAACAGCAGCAGCAGTCCCAAAGAGGTTTTTAATATCCAAAGGAGCATCCAGCTACTTGCCCTTAATGTCTACAGGTAATGACTGCAGGTGAAGCCAAGAGTAACATCTTATTACAGACCCAAAGGCAGCAGCTCTGGAAGAGGCATCAGCAGCATCATAGCTGTACCTGATAGACTGGTGAGCCACCTGACAGTTAAAACCCAAAATAGATCGAGTAGACGACTTTACTTCATAATCAGGGAGGTCAGAAATAACCTGACAAGCCTGGGCAATGAAGGCCAGAGCATATATGGTCATGTGGGTCTGGTATTTGATGGCCCGAAAGGCCAAAGTAGAAGTATAATCTTCTTACCAATTCTCTCCATTGCCCTACTATCCTTGTCTGAAGGCAGATGCTTGGAAGAGGGCAAACGCTTACAAGGCTTTTCAGAGGAGACTGACACCACAGCAGGGTCACCAGAAGGACACAAATAAGAATTCACAATCCTCAGGAACTTTAAAGAACCTGTCATTTTTTTTTTTTTTTGAGTAGAAGGCTGAGAATAAGGAGACTTAGAAACAGCTGTAAAAGGTGCCTAACAAAGCAGCCAAAAGAAGAGGCACTGCAGAAAGTTTATGAGTGTCCACCTGAAGCAGCTAATGATACATTTTCTGGATATCAGACATATGAGAAGAATCGCACTTAAAGTATTCCATAATGCTAGCTATTCTGCCCCCAAAAGACAACTCCTCAAAAGAAGACTTAATACTAATGGACTTTTTTTCATCATAAGCCAAAGGTGAAGGCATCTGGGAACAGCAAGACAAGGAGCATTCATCAGATTCTGAATCCTCATTTGGGGAATCAGGTTCCCTATCCATTTGGAAGGAGTTGAAGTCCAAAGGTGAGTAGGCACAAAAACCGTTTGGGGAGGCTTCAGTGCCATTAGGGCATGAAACAGGCCCTGAGTAAATTCTTGCCATTCCCTTTAAGGATCATTAGGGTATCAGCCCTAACTAACACAGGATGGTCTGACCATTGAGATTCAATAATAATACCCGGAACCTTCTCCCTGACCAGAATCTACGAAATCCCTCTAGGGTCCTCCAAGATAATCAACAGTGGTTCTCCCTTAACATCCAGAGCAGACACCTGGAAAGCCTCAGAGGACATGCAAAAGGAAAGATCCATGCCGGACTCTGACAGGGTTGCAGCAGAGGAATTCAATGTAGACCCCGGTCAGCCTACAGAGGTATCATCTGCTTCTACAGAAATGTCCAGTGCAGGATGGATAGCCAAAGAATCCAACTGAGATTTCTTGGCCGCATTCTTACTTAACAGTACCTCGGGGTTAGTAGATTCCACCATATTGACCTGGGCTAACAGTTTAAACCTCTGGTTCTCGAGACAGATGGCCATGGAAGACAGCAGGTTTTTAAGAGTCTAAGACACAAACACTTGAAAAATGCTAGAGGATGTATGATCATGGGAAGCACCCAGACAAAAAACAGACACGGTTTGTGATGATCCTTACGATGAAGCTGTCTCCCACATTGAAATTTACCTTTCTTGGATGACATGAACTCCAGGTAACTAAAATAGTACAAGACCAAAAGAAAAAGAGACCTCAATGTGACACTTATCTGGTGGCTAGGTATTCAGCACAGCAAAAGGACATTCAGACAGAGGAGTGATGACGGCGTTTGGACTGGCTGCAAAGTAGTTCTGGGTAACCGCATCTGTACATTACCTTTATGCCCTACATCCTGAATGGGGAGCATGTGTGCGATACATGGCGCATACAGGATCAAAAGGCTTTGGTACACTGGTCAGACATTGGACTATCCTTGGCAGGACATCCCTCAAGACAAGAATATTGCAACAGTGATATAGGACACCTGACATTGCTTGATACTAAGAGTAGTGTGAATCACAGTGTTACATTGGCTCATTGTAACATTTTTTTTTTAATACAAAGAATTATAGGCATCTTCTCCCCAAATGCCCCTCATAATTATGTGTTAACTCAAGTTCTTTGAAAAACTGTAGTGTAACTTTTCATATACTACAGATATCAAACAAGTGAGTTCAATCACAAAATAAATGGCAGCGTGCCTCAAAAAGAATGACAACCTCAGTCATTTTCTAAGCAAGTTCCCAAAGTTAAGCACTGGTATGACTGCAGATGACAGGGAAGCAGGGTGTAAGAGTCTCAAATAATCCCTATGAAGTGATCTATTAGGCAGAAAGAGAAACAAGATGATTCTGCAGGGTGGGATTCAGACATGGTAATGAGTGCTGGGGTCAAGGGCCTTATTAAGATGCATCCAAGAAAGCTATCTATGAAGGATGAATTACAGACATGGATGCCCAAGTTTTGCTCCAACAGTAGTTTGTGGGGGACGTTCCTCTCTGCTCTATTTTTCTATCACCAGAGGATGCCAAACTGACAAACCTCTCACTACAGTATCAAAAACCAAGGGAGAAACCAGCACCTACAACTACTGTAGACATAAAACAAGAAGAAATAAATGTAGAAGCCTTAAGTTTGATTTCAGGATTTCCTAACATGTAGCTGCAATGCGCAACTTCTGTTTTACACAGGACCTCAAGCAACTCTTTGGAAATGCTGACTCGATCACTGCTTAAAATAAACAAAGAAAACTCCAGCTTGTTCCATTTCTAATCTTAAGTCACTACTTAGAGATGCTGAACCTGGGGACAGTGTTTTGTACTGCACTGTGCGTATAAGGAAAAATCCTGTGATGAATCTAATTTATATTTAGGATACGATGAGTATTCGGAAAGTCTAGCCTTTTTAGGCAATTAATTTAATACTGATCTATAACAGCTGCAATGGAGAGAAGCAAACAATGTGAACTGCTTGCAAGAAAATGGCGACCACTGGGCACACACCTTCAAACACAGGCATAGTGATACTGCTGTAGGTAAAGACAAGGTGCTCCCACAAATGTGAATCTTAAAAACTTTGAAGAGCTATTTAAAAGGGCACAAGAAGGATGATCCAAAGCACACATCCACTGCTGATTGTGTCTTAAAAGGAGCATTATGCTGAGTCACGGTTAAAGTGAAACGTGTCACAGAAAGGGCAACAGCAGGGAAGAAAAGGAGTAAAAAGGTTGATATTGCAGACTGAGAACCCTGCAGCTTATCAATTTGCTAAACAGACTGAAGAAACAGCAGAGTTACTTTACAGATTTATGTGCATGTAAAAAAAAACAGTATTACCAGGTTAACAGCTATCCATCCTTAGTAAGGGAAACCAAGTCCACTCAGGAAAAATTTTAGCAGCTGCACCATGCGAGTAATCTTTGGTTAGTGCAAAAGGATGCCAGAGTGACAAAAACACGGAACCAGGTCTATTACTTTCTCACAAACCAGTCACTTACAACAGCACGGTAACAATATGTTAAATGTAACAAAGTACATCAAGCTGCCAGCTTAATTTATATCTTCAGCAGCTTGACACAAGCGAAAAGTGAAAGTCTCTACTCTAGCCATAATGAAGTCCAATGCCACAAGTAACCCACATAATAAAGTTGGTAGGACTAAATCTGCTAACTCTTCCAGATTATAAACTAGGAAGAACAATTTCAAAAACAAAATATAAATGCATATAAAAATTCAAACCACAAGACATTTTCAGACTTGTTACATATTTAAATTTTAATAAGAATTTAAAATTCTGTGAAAGTGTGTATGTAACTCAAAGCCTAATGCCTGTAGGACACATTTTTATTACAAAACACAGATAATTAAGTACTAAAAAGGGTCACTGAATCGGCCAAACTAGCTCCTTTTCAAATGAGTAAATACACAAAAAAGCTTGCATTGCTAATTTTCACTGATAATACGCAGTTTGTTCAGGGTTTCATCTCATATTCCTTGTAGTTAAATAACATTTTAGCAGTAGCCCATATCCTGAGTACCTCATTACCCATTTGTGAGACATCAACAGCAGTGCATACAATAAACATATTAATTTTGGGCATCTATAAAATAAGCACTGCCAAGTGGTCTAAACAGCAAAATATTCATAACCTGCACTTACTAAAAAGAGAGACTGCTGGAATATTACATGGCCACTGATTATCCAGAAGTCAACAGTCATGACAGCCTGAGCATGTATACTCAGTATACATCGGATAAAAACCTATGTCAGTTGTCACAGAGGATTAAGGTAATGAGCTGTGACTTCCCATAGTCCAAGGCTTGATTCCCTCGGCTTCTATTTGCTTAGTGTGCAACTCTGAGCAAGTCATTTAACCAGACAGTGCACTGAAGGTTGACAAACTGAGCTATGCTCCTCAATGGCTTGGACTGCATGCTCAGTAACTGCCTTTGAATCTATTGTAATTTAGCAGACAAGTTAGAATTACTAAGAAAGCAGCATACAATTTTCAAAGCCAAAAAAGGAATAAATTGTTTTTATGCATGTGTGGGATTACATCTACTTCCATACCTACATTACCAGTCACGATGTGAAAAATAAAGAAGCATGTCTTTATAAGTTCAAAGGTAAGTACTGGGCTAGCTCCCTTGTGAGCCATTTTAAGCCTACTCAATTTCTCTGTAGAAGGTGAGAATCAATCCCTGTACTTTATGTTTGTGAGGTAAACACTAACCAGTATACCCTTTTAATTAAAAAAAAAAAAAAAAAAAAAACCTTTTTTCTGCATTAGGCTATAAAATGCAAAATGCACATTTCCATACTTGTGCTTTGCTTTAGTTTTGACCACAACTATGTCAAGGCTAAAAACGCAGTGAACACAAACCATTTCTACCAAAGACTGTTTATACTTACGACTGTCATAGCAGATGTTACCCAGTGCTCGACCTGTCTGAAGAAGTACCTCTTGATCATCGAAGTTTAGCAGCTGTACCAAAGGTGGAACCAAGCCAGCGTCAACACAAGGACTCCTCATGAATTCTGCAAACAGCGTACACATTTCATTAGGTTGACATCTCATTTATTTAGCCTTGTCAATAAGTAATAGGTTTGCAGAAGCAGATTTCTACCCACACACAATACACAGATCCTTTCTCATTACAACTAATAAATCTAAACTTAATTAGAAAGAGTTAGCTAAAGGCTTGTAAAGTTTGGATGAAAAATATCTAAAGAACAGTGCAGTTCAGAACCTAAACTTTTCTGTAGGACAGCCAAAGTGACTCAATTGAACTTCTTAAACACTACAATACACGCCAGACTCAGAAACTGATTATAGTTCTTTGTCAGTAAAAATGAAAAAAAAAAGCTGACCCATGGCAAGTGTCCTACTCCTGTGGCAAAATAAATAAAATCAGACTGCAATGCCCTAGGCCACAAAACCATCTTAGCAATAGGATTCAGTATTTCCTCTTACCAGATGTAGGACAACAGAAAATTACAAATTCTGGTCCTTGTATTTACAATCTTCACTACAATAGCTCCACAACCACTGACTGTATCCTTTACAACACCCTCCATCCCCCACTCCCATGCAGCAAGAAAGCAGTAAGGGAGGAGAAATATAAGCATTTGTAGTGCACCCCCCCCCCCCAAAAAAAGTAATACTGTTAGCTGAATTTTTCAGTAATGGATATCTATTTATTTCAGCAAACCATATTTTCCAATGTACTTATGGCAAAGGTTGGTGCTTTTGCCTCATTCTTATGAGTGTGCTATAAGCCCTTCTATGAAATAGTAATGTGGAAAACACAGTTTGCAAGCAGAATACTATGAGAGTATTAAAAAAAAAGCTATGCTTTTATTTGACTTGCATTTAATAAAGGCTGCACCTAAACTATATTACTTTTAATTTATATAGCTGTAGTACAGAAGAAATGCATTTATTAAACAGAGTTAACATGGTTGGGAGACACACTCTCCGAATTATAGTATGGAAAATACTTTCCTTACAGATGGAAAATTCAAAGTACAAATACGGTCAAACTTTCTCTCTATGCCCCCTCTTGCAAAAGAAGTACAGCGCGTATCGGTTCTCCAACTCCTACTATTCTCACTATTCAATAACTCCCTCAGGCTGACCTATCTCACACCACTATCCTTAGATACGCAAATGATGGAATAATCCATAGATCCCCACCTCCAAACTTCCCCATCAAATAAGAACTTGAAGTCCTAAATGCACTATTACTATGGCTTTGCCACAATAACCTCATACTGGACACAAAAATAAATAAATAAAATAAAAGCATGATCTTCAGCACAAGACAAAAACTCTCCACAATCTAACAAAGTTGGACAATAAGGCATAAAGTACAGTTGTGTCACCACTTACAATAATTGCAGATGTTCAATTAGATCAATGTGGCACTACTGATTCTTGGGTCTTCCTGCCATGCAGAAGCCCATGGCTGGCCTGAATACCACAGTCTTATCACAATTCCCCAGCCGGTGGACATCCATACGGACTGCAATCCAGAAGTCAGGGTATAAAACGAGTGTCATCCAGTGCCATCATCAGGACTTTCTTGTCAAGACTAGTCAGTGCCATGGGCCTGAAGAATAGCCCAAAGTTCCCAATTGCCCAAAGCACAAATCATGAACCCTGACCTAAAGGCAGGCGAGAAAGTAAGGGGTGAGGGGTTAATGAGTTAAAGTAACAGGAAAGAGAAAGAAAGTAAGAAAAAAAAGGGGGAAGGATGGTGCAAAAGGGTACTGCAACACTGATCTACTCACACATCTACAGTTATGGTAAATGGAGACAACTGTATTATGCTCATCATAGTCAGTATTGGCAAACTGACTCTTGGGAAGACTCCCAAAGCTTTTACAAAGGTGATTGGACAGTGATATTAGCGAAGGACAACAGGCTCTGCAGGATGGCAGAGGCAAACCCTTCTTTTACCCTCGAGATGGACACAATATGGTAATGCTTAGTGAAGGTGTCAACAGATGACTATAACCTCTTGAATGGCTTGTGTGGGTTCCCCAAAGGCAGTAGTGGTGGCTTTACAGCAGGTGGAATGAGCTCTGACTTTACAAGGCAGTTGTTTGCCATGGTGAGATTAACAAAAGGCAATACAGTTAGCAGTCTACTTGGAAATGATTTGCCCTGTCACTGGTCTACTTTGTTTAGGCTAAGGATACCAACAGTTGGTCTGATCTGTTAGATAAGATGGCTTTGTGAAAGTAATACCTCAGTTGTCTGTGCACATCTAAAGAATTCAAATTTTTTTCTCCTTTGCTTTGTGGGTTTGGAAACACGAGAAGATGAATGTCTTGATTCAAGGGCAATTTTGAAACTACTTTAGGCATAAATGAGGAAGTTATTTTTTTAGGGGGACTCTATCCCTGCAAAAGATTATGAATGGTTCTTTGCATGTAAGGGTGTGGAGTTGAAAGACATATCTGGCTGAAGACAGAGCCAAAAGAAGAGTGGCTTTTCACATCAAAAGAGTTTGATAGGAGTTGATGCTGCTGGTTCAAACAGTGAGGTTTTTCAACTTCAAATTTCAGGTCACAGGGAGGAATAGGTTTCCCTTCTAAGTGACTTGAGGTGAATAATCTTATACATTGCTTCATGTGTGGATGTCAGTAAACAGCAGGGGAGCGTGGGAAGCAGGCTGAGATGACTATGGTATGACACTGGAGTAAGACAAGCCTTGCTTGAAGAGGAAGGAGACAGAGTCATGTATCTGAGAGTCGTGTATCTGAGATATGTTAAACTGTGAAAAAAGAATACCCTTTGGAATAGCACCAGATACAACTTTTTTCCATTTTGCTAAACAAGATTTTCTACTGTTGGTTTTCTGGCCTCTTTCAGAATGAACAAGACATCCTGTGAGTTTGGTAAAGTGGATGGAGTCAAAATCCAATCCTCAAAGCTGTGAGCTTGAGAACTGTCAGGTCCATGATTAGTGGTAGTGCCCCACCCTCTACTCGGCACAGGGAGATTCAGAAGGGAGAACCAGAGCCGTCTATGCCAGAAATAAGCTTTCAGGATAATTTTGGTCCTGTCTGACCCAACATTAGAAGTAGTCTGGGAATAAAGGGAAGAGATGAAAAGTCATACAGGAAGAGATCTGTCTGTGCTGACACTTAAACCAAAGCAATACGATAAGTATAAGGTAAACTAAATCAGAAAATAGAAATTATAGGGAAAAAAAACGACATAGAAACATTCACACTTAAAATTTATTACAAAAACATACAAATGCAAAGTCAAACCTTTCAGGATATACCCTTCATCGGTGCTCAACTTGGCAATTAAAAAAACACCTATTTATATCAAAACTAATTAATCATATGACACAGCTATCCAATAAAAATACACGAGTACAGATTGCAAAATCACATAATTACTTCATCATCGATACTGCATTTGTTTTCTAATTAAAACAAGTTTAATACTGACTGTATTGTATTATTTAAACCAGGAAAGACATCTGCTCCAAGCATTAGAATCCAATTATATTCAAACATTTCTAAAGAATTATTCATATCACCCCCTCTGATATTTCTACATTAATAACTCAAAACTAAAAATATGTGAAGAATCTGCATCTATCACATGTTTAGATAATGCATTCATCTGAACATTTCTACTCATGTCGGACTTATGCCCAATAATACGATCTCTAAATTTCCAACTACACTTGCCAACATAAAAACATGAACATTTACAGCATGTAGCTAAATAGACCACAAAAGCAGTGTTGCAAGTAGCATAACATTTAAAATAGTACAGCTTTCCTGTTGATGGATGTATAAAGGCACGATCATTAATAATATCTCTACAACAGCTACATCCATAGCACGGAAAGATCCTATATTTTCTGCTTACCCTGCCAGTATTTTCTATTTGAAAATCCTTATAACATTCTTTTCAAGTTTTGCAGTATCGATGATGAAGTAATTATGTGATTTTGCAGTTTGTACTTACGTATTTTGTTGGATAGCTATGCCATATGATTAATTTAGTTTGGATATAAATAGGTGTTGTTTAATTGCCAAGTTGAGCGCTGATGAAGGGTATATCCTGAAAGCTTTGCATTTGTATGTTTTTATGTGAACATTTCTATGCTTTTTTGTTTTTTCATGCTTACACTTATCAAGGGTTATCAGAACTTGTCAAATATTTGGGCTGCATGGCTAAGCTTAAAATGGCTCTTGTGATTGTTAGCCTTGTAAACACCTATGAACCTATTTGAAGGAGAAGGCATTCCCCCTCTCCATGACCCTGCTTGCCAGATTTTCAAGCAGAACTTGTTCAACTGTTTCTGTTGAAGCAAATAGATCTATATCTAGGAATTCCCAACTGGCTGTCCTGACCCAGAATTTGGGATGTGCTGTGCCAGTAGCCAAATAGTTATAGCCAGAAAGCATAGTAGAAAGACAGTGATTCATCCTGCTTATTTATGCACCACATGACTGTTGTACTGAAATTTGAAGAGTTCATGCAGTTTGTCTCTAATAGCCTTCATAACAAACAAACAAACAAACAAAAAAAAACAAAACAAAAAAAAAACTGCCATCATTTATTTTTGATTTGTATTCTGCTTTGCTTGCTGCCTGTCACAAGTCCCCTGTACTCTTAACTGTCCTGGCAGGCCCATTAGGCCCTGTTGGAGTGGTCTGTTGTAATGGTTTGTATTACCTCTGGTAGGATGCAATGAGCCCCTGGGTTGGTGCAAGCACTCTCCTCCCACCACAGGCTATCCTTTTTAAGCATAGTGACAGAGGAATCATGATTTCTAAGGGCTGTAAATGTTGCACCCAATTGTTCTTTAGGAACCACTGCAAATTCCTCACATGTAATATTGCCAAGGGGGACAGGATTCTCTTGCTTGAGATGGCAAGCTTGGTTTGTAGGTCTCATAGGTATTTTAAAAGAAAACTGACCTTGTCACCTGAAAGTTTTCTGTTGCAAAGAATCCATAACTGTTCCCAGAATGTTAATTCTTGTGCTTGGTTGTAGCTGTGACTTCTGGAGACTGGGGATTAGGCTCACATTCTGAAAGCAATCCACTGTGATTTGCAGGGTTGTCCAATGTTGTAGGACAGACTTTGCCTAAATCAGACCATCAGACCATCATCCATTTAAGGATACTTAATACACTGATGGGGCTTTTAATCAGTCCACATACAACACTGAGGTCATACTCTGCATTTTTTTGGTAAGAAATCTTTTAGGATGCTCCGACTGTTGCAGTTGCCTAGTGAAGCACATACCAAACGATGAACTGTACTCAATTACTTGCCTGATGAGGGCTGAGTACAGTGGCACTATAACATTCTTAGATCTGGATGCCACACCCTTACTTATAAGCTGGGCCACACAGAAGGATTTCCTTATCATCATGGACGCAGGGTGGTCAAAGTTCAGATTACTATCTGCGTACACCAATCTCTCACCACTGGGACCACACTTGGGGGGGGGGGGTGCTGCTATCAAAACTGTAATTTGCAGGGGTATTTGATTTCCCAAAGGGTGTTATTATGCACTTCTTCAGATTTAGTTTAAGGTCATGGCTCTGAGACCAATCATTAGTCTGCATCAGACATTTCTGTAGGATATCAACATTACTTGGGGAGTCAATGATTGTCCCCAACTTGCGGTCATTAGGAAATTTGGTCAGCCAAAAGCCATCTACATTTGCTTTAACATCTAAGAATTATACTCCAAACAGGAGCGGGACCAGCACTGAGCCCTGTGGTACTCCACTGGTGACTGGCCTCTTGCTGGATGTGTATTCTCCTACTTTAACAACACGTGTCCTATACATGAGCCATTTGGCTATTCATCTGGTGAAGTAGAGGTTTATATCCAATTTTGTGAGATTATCTATAATACCAGAGTGGGGTATTGTGTCAAATGCCTTGGCCTGGTCAATGTATGTGGTATGCACGGTCATTACATCTGGGTAATCCTGCTGGCAGGTTGCCCTCAGTCAGCCTGAATTCCAAAGTCCTGGGTCCTGCGTCGGCTGCTGTCGCCCCTCCCCTGACGTCAGGTCATCAGGGGTATAAAAGATGCAGCCGACACCATTTTCTTTAGTTTTTCTTGCCCTAGATGTCAGGTGCCCCCTAAAAGGGTAGCCAGAATTTATATATATATATATATATATATATATATAAATAAAACATGCACTAATATAAACTTTACCTTCCTCTACAAGCAAATACACCACATAGGTTGTATGAATCAAAGAAGGAAAGGTAGGTTCCATCAGAAGAAAGGGGGATGGTGGGTGGGTAACCTCGACTGCAACTGTGAATACCCTCGAACATCTACATTTATGGTAAGTGTACACAACTGTACTATGTTCTTCCTGTTTCACTGTTGCAGTCATTACATTTGGGTAGAGTCCCAAAGCTATGGTTGGGAGGCCAGAGCTAAACAGCGTTAGGAGCGGTTATGAGGCACTGCAGAACTGCAGTGGCAAAGCCTGCCCTGGATTTAGAGTAGAGTGGCAGATGATAGTGCTTTGTAAAGGTGTGCACTGAACTCCATGTAGCAGCCTCTAAAATGTCCTTGGTCAGTACTCCCCTGAAAAAAGGCTGCTGAAGTGGTTGCAGCTCTGGTTGAATGTGGCCTAATGCCCTTGGGCGCTGGCTTGCCATGGTGTAAGTAGCAGAAACTAATGCAGTGGCCTATCCACTTTGAAATAGTCTGCTTTGAGATGGCCTTTCCTTGTGATCCTGCAGCATATGCCACTAGTAATTGCTCTGTCTTTCTGAAAACTTTGGTTCTGTCCAAGTAGAATCTAAGCTGTCTGTGCAAGTCCAAAGAATGCAGAATTCTCTCCCCCTTGTTCTGTGGATTTAGATAAAAAGTTGGCAGATGAATAGTTTGGTTAAGAGCCACATTGGACACTACCTTAGGGATAAATGTTGGGTTTGTCCTCAGAGAGACCCTGTCTGGGTAAAAAATGATAAAAAGGTTCCACAGCCTTGAGTGCCTGTAGCTCTGAAACCAGTCTTGCAGAAGTTATTGCTAGGAGCAGAGCTGTTTTCTAAGATAAAAACTTTATATCAGCAGTAGCAGCTGGCTCAAAAGGAGGCAGGGTAAGTTCTTCCAAGACATAGTCGAGGTCCCATGCAGGCATTGGTGATCTCCTTGGAGGCCTTAAATTTTTGGCTCCTCTGAGGTACTGCTTTAATAAGGGATGAGAAAAGATTGGTGGCTCTGTATTGTAATGAGTCGAAATGGCAAAGGCATGAATTTTAATAGATGAAAAAGATAGGCTTTTGTTCAGCATCTCAGTTAAATAATGCAAAATCTGAGGAATATTTGGCACTGCTGTATCAGTTCCTTGCGCCTGGTTCCAAGCACAGAATCTCTTCCATTTTCCAGCATAAGATTTTCTAGTACTAGGCCTTCTGGCTTCCAAAATGACATCCATCACAGCTTTACTGAGAGGTGTGTTTTGTATGACTACATTATCCGCCATGATGCCAGGTTTAAAGTCCTGAGTTGACTGTGCAGGATCGGATTGTTTTGCTGGGACAGTAGATGAGGTATCTGAGGTAAGGCCCAAGCTGGGCATTGAGACAAGTTCCTTAGTATTGGATACCAGTACTGGCGGGGCCAGTCTGGGGCAATCAGTATCATCTTTGGCTTCTCCTGTCTGACCTTTAGGAGTACCTTGGGGAGGACAGGCAGTGGGGGAAAGGCATATACTGACAGGTTTTTCCAGCTGAAAGATAGGGCTTCCATTTTCCATGCTTTAGTTGGTAGTTGTGAGGGGAGGTGAATAGATCTATGTCCGCGCATCCCCATTTCCTTGTTATAATGCTGAAGACTTGTGGATCCAGCTGCCACTCGTGGGGATCCATGAGGTTTCTGCTTAGTTCATCTGCCAGAGTATTTTTCCTTCCTGGCAGGAAGTGTGCCTGCAGATGTACTTGGTAAGTCAATGCTGTGAACCACAAAGTCATGGCTAGTCTGCAAAGGGGGTAAGAATGTGTGCCCCCCTGCTTGTTTATATACCACATGACCATGGTGTTGTCTTTATCAGTAGTTGTCCCGGATGAAGTAGGTCCTTGAAGGCTGTCAGGGCATTTTGAACAGCTAGCATCTCTTTTTGATTGATATGCAGATGCATTTGGTTTGAGGTCCATGTGCCCTGAATGCATCTTCCTGCCATGTGGGCCCCCCCAGGCATAATCTGATGCATCTGTTGTTAGTGTTTGCCTGGCTGGGGGTAATGTGAATGGCTGTCCCTTGTTGTGGTGACAAGCCTTTGCCCACCATCGAAACTCTTGTTGCAGGCAGGGAATGAGAGTAATCATAGTTTCCAGGCTGTGGCAATGTTGAGTCCAAACACTTTTTAGGTACCATTGAAGTTTCCTCATATGCAGTCTTGCATAAGGAATTAGTAGGATGCAGGATGCCATGAAGCCCAAAGCCTGCAGAATTTTTCTTGCAGATAACTGGGCCTTTGTTGCCTACATTTTGAAATAGGTAGTCAGTTGCCTTTGCTTGCCTGGCATGAGATAAGCCATCTGGGCAATTGTATTTAAGCTTGCACTCAGGAATATTATCTCGAGAGGGTACTAGTTTTGATTTCTTTTTGTTGACTCTGTACCCTAGGCAAGTTAGAAGTCTTTTCACAAACGCCAGATGTTGTAGAAGAATGTCCTTGTTCTTTTCTTGAATTAGACAGTCGTCCAAGTAAGGATATATTTGTATTCCTCTTTGTCTGCAGAATGTAATTGGTCGTACCAGGCACTTTGTAAAGACCCTGGGTGCAGTAGATAAGCCAAAGGGCAGAGCAGAGAATTGGTAATGCACTGAGCCAGCCTTGCATCTGAGGTATCTTCTGCATATTTGTCTGATTGGGACATGCAGGTATGACTCTTTTAGGTCTAAATTCACAAGCCACGCATTCTTGCCCAGCATGGGCAGAAGTTGCTGCAAAGTCAACATCTTGAATTTTGGTATATCCAGGAATGTGTTCAGAATAGATAGGTCCAGTATTGGCCTCCAAGCCTTGTCCTTTCTGGGTACCAAGAACAGTCTTGAGTAAAATCCTTGTCTCTGCTCTTGCTCTGGTCCTTGTTGAATGGCCCCTATGTCCATGAGGGATGAGACTTGTTTTTGTGCCTCTGCCCATTGATTTTTTGGCAGATCTGGACAGCCGTTTGCCTTTGGCAGGGTATGGAAATGGAACTTGTAGCCTTGTGACACGATATTTAGAACCCACTTGTCCTGGGTTATGATGTGCCAATTTTGAGAAATAAAGTGCTAATTTCCCCCTAAGGGTGCTGCCAGGAGATAAGTGCTTGGTGCAGGCAGGGGGAAGTCATTGGGACTGTTTCCTGTATGGTTGTGATTTTTCTTCTCCAACTTTGGAGGTAGAAGCACCCCATTGCTTTGACCTGTATGAACCTTGCACCTGGGATCTGCCTCGAGGGTGTCTGGGTCTGCCCCTTTGAGGTCTGTCTGACACTGGAAAGGACCAGTTCTTTGTTGGCCAGTTTCTACTAAACCTAGGTGGCTGTACTTGTAAAAAAATCTTGGACAGTTTGCATAGATTTAGCTTTGTCCTCCATTTTCTTTAACACCTCTTCTGCCTTAACACCAAACAAAGTATCATGCTGTAAAGGTGCATCTAATAATTTAACTTGGACATGATCAGGCAGATTTTGTTCCTTTAACCAAGCATGCCTCCTAATTACAGAACCCGTAACTGCGGCCCTGCAGGAGGCCTCCAAAGAATCAAAACCACATTGCAAAGTATGCTTTCCAACTTGTTCAGCTACATACAATAAATCCTGCATTTTCTTGTTTTCTGCACATTCAGAGTTTAACAACATTTTCTGTTTAAGCAATGCCATGACATGTTGCTGATATTTGAGCATATGAAACTGACAGTTTAAGGCCCTTATAGTCAAGGTAGCAGATGTGTAAACCTTTTTTCCACATCTATCCAGTGCCCTAGAATCTCTGTCAGAGGGGGTAGGGTTTTTTTGCAGCGGAAGCCTTAACTCCTTTGGGACCCTGTGAAATAGTTTCTGGGTCTGGAGCAGGGTTTTTAAAAAGGAATTTATGAGAGTCAGGAACCCTGTAATACCTGTCAGGCTTAAATGGAGCTGGAGGTAAGGAGTCAGGGGTAAGACTAGACTCTGAAAACACATCATCTACAATGTCTAACACAGGTGGAATGGCTAGTGGCCTGTGTTGGCGTAGTAGAAGGAAATCCCTGAGCCTCTTTTTAGATTCTGAAAAATCTTGGCTATCCCAGTGGAAATGCTCAGTCATGGTATGCAAGGTTTCCACAAAATAATAGTCCTCTGGAGGAGAAACTGATGGTATAGATTCTTCAGCATCAGAATCCTCATAGGGGGGACTAGAATATTCCTGATCAGAAGAGGAATTAGAAGAAATGGAAACCTGATCTGAAGAGTCATAGTCAGTCTACTGCCTAGGCCTCTTATCAGGAGGGGGATGGGAACCCCTGATCAAGGTAATCAAGTCTTCGGCCATTTTGAGCATCTGTTTTTTGGGCATAGAGGCCTGACCACATGGCTCTTGAGTTTGTTTCTTTGCTTTAGAAGGTGCTTTAGTCTTTGCCTTTGAAGCTGAAGTCAGTTTAATGTAAAGATGTTTAGGTCTGAATGCACCCTCAGAAGCCGGTGCCTGCTCAGCTGCTCCAGAACCATCTGAAGGAATAGTATCCGAGGCTCCAATACCTTGAGTTTCCAGCGGCATGGCCGACTCCACGTGGGAGTTGGTAGCGGCCTGCAACTCTAAAGTAGCGGGCATCAGGGGCTGCGAAAGCACCTCACTGAGAACCGGCAACTGGCTTAGTAGAAGCTTTGTCGTCGGTTTTGGGCCTCAGTTGTCTATCTTTCTCCTTTTCTTTGCGTTTTTTGTGATGGCTATCCGACGACATTTCTGAATAATTAAACCGGCGTCCAAAATAGTTTAAAGCAAAATCATACCAATGCTTAACAATGCGTTGGCTAAATCTAGCACAAAACCGACAACCAGAAACGTTGTGATCAGGGCCTAGGCAAGGAAGACAGTAAGAATGAAAATCCTTATGAGGTATTTGCTTTCCACAAGAAATACAATTATTTACTTTTTCTGACATATGTCTACAGCAAGAAAAAAGTTTCCCCAACGGGGTACTTAGCTTCATTTGGACTTCGGATCTGAAACTCGAACTTGAAAATCTAAGGAGTCGGCCGACCGGCACTTGCTAACTGCTTCTGCTTTGGGCACCGCGCGGCAAGAAAGACTAAAGAAAATGGTGTCGGCCGCATCTTTTATACCCCTGATGACCTGACATCAGGGAAGGGGTGACAGCAGCTGAGGCAGGACCCAGACTTTGGAATTCAGGCCGACTGAGGGCAACCTGCCAGCAGGATTACCCAAATGTAATGACTGTAACAGTGAAACACGAAGAACATCTAGCATTGAATAGTATTACCTTCAGCTTGGCATTTGAAGAATTTGCTACATTGATAGGTCTTGTCTTCCGCTACAAAAGTGCAGTCAGAATACCCTCTTAATGTAAACATGGTGGTTTTAGAGGTCAAGCGCAGGGAAATCACACAAGCTCGTTACTACTGTCCTATTAAACTAACAGACACAATGTAAGTAATACAGCAGCAATGGAAACAGTTCAGCTTTGAAACTCTACTAAAGTGCGATAAATGTAAAAATGCAGGATGCAAGAAATTTAACACAGTCCTCAAACACATCATCCAAGACTACATAAACTGGAGGAACTACCAAAGGTCTAGGGGTCGGAAGATTCCCAAGCTCTTCATAATTAGTTTGAGCATTAGAAAATTCCATAGACGCCCCAAAAAATATTTCCTACATCCAGTGTAGGGTGCCACCAAAAAATAAATCCTCAACTGACAAGTTGAGGATAAGGTTTCATCAGATTCAACATTTTCAAAAGTCTGAGTGGGAAGGTGTTCCACACAGGCCAATTCCTCATCATCCTCTGATTCTGTGAAATCCATATCGCTTGGGGGTAAATGTCCCTTCTCTTTTTTTCATGAAATCCATGAAGTCTTCTTGGCCCATTCTCACCAGTACTGTGAAAGAAAGGCAGTAGACTGGGGGAAAATCTTACAGCCTCTAAAGTTTGGGTGCCAGGAACCTACGGGAAATGAAGGCCTTACATTAGGGGGAGGATGCCACAAACACAATCTGGTTCCCAAGGAAATCCTCTCTAACAATAACCAGGGGGATATCACCCTCATTCTCTGTCACCAGAACTCTGGTGCCGGAAACTGTGGCCTGTTCACAGGCTTTGGCCTGGTGTCTGTCTGAGATAGAGGCCTGAGTCGTAGCAGCTTCCAGAGGTCTCTAGAGACAGAACCAGGAGGCTGCAAAGGCACTTTCATCTGTGCTGGTGACATCACATTTAGTCAAGGGCCTAGACAAAGAGACGTCCTCAGAATTCCAGATGCCCCTCTCCTCTGGATGCTTATCCTTATGTTTTTGGGGAAGGACAGCCTGGGAACCGGCAGACACTTAGGCATGTGACAGGCTTGCTTTGCTAGATTCTTTTCCAGATTCCATAACCAACTGAAGGGGTTCGATCTACACTCAACAGTTTGTGAACTTGAACCTTGCACAATACTGCCAGCTAGCAACATTGTGCTGAGGGCCTAAACAAAGAAGGCAACGAAAATGAAAATCTTTGTGGAGAATCTGCTTACCATAAGAAAGCTATTTTTTTATTTTCTTGAACATTAACATGGGGTACTGGTCATCTGGAATTGGTAATTCAAGCCAACCAATGCACTGACAATACAAATTAAAGTAGTGTGGAGCATCAGACTACACAGCAAGAAAGAAATGAAGATGGCGCCCACTAGCACCCATTTTATAACTCAACATTGGACTGTATGGACATCTGCCTGCTGAGGATCATGAAAAGACTCTGGTATTCTGGTCATTCATGTGCTTCTGCACTACAGAAAGATCAGTACTGCAACACTGGCTATGAGAAACATCTTAAAAGATCACTTAGAAACCACAACTTACTTCAAATACCTTGGCATCTGGGTGGACCAATATCTGAACTTTCAGTTTTACATCAGTACTAAAACTAAAATAAATGCCTTACCTTAAAAAAAATCACACTTCCTTTCACCCGAAGATATACCAGCAACTGGATAAGTAGTTATCTTTTCATAGCTACAATATGGCCTCCCTATTACTGCTAAAGCTACAAAGAAATAATAAAAAAAAAAGCCTCACTTCTGTAAACCCTGTCCAATCAAATCTGTAAATTCATCACATTAGTCCCTACAAAGAAAAAAAAAAACACAGCTCAGTCCTTATTAAAACAAATGTCTTTCCATTAATTGACAGATCTAGACTCTTTCTAGCCTTCCTAATCCACATACTCAACTCATGCCAAAGCTCATTTTTCTGCTTTAACAGAAAAATCTCAAAGAGCCACATCCTACAACCTCAGATCACTATCTTCTCTCTTCTTCTCCAATGCACCTCAGATTGGGAATCATTCCTTGCAAACTTAAAATACAGCACTTGCTTTCCCAATTTTAGACAACAGTTCATGAAATGTTTACACTCAAGATCTGCTTGTAAATGTTTTTCTTCATAAAGTATTATTTAATTCCAAAACTCCTCTACCCTCACTGTCTACACTCGCTATATTCACATCATAACTTACCAGTAAAACATTCTGTTACTTTAACCCCTCTCTTTCTCTCCTCTATATTCTACCCTCCTCCACACACATTCTCCATCCCACTCTCCAACACTCCCTATCTTCACAGCACCCACTTTCCTCTACTTTACTTCACTCTTTGTTCTACACCTCCTCCATCCTAAATGTCACTACAGCTCAAATTAACTCACAATAACTCTGCAAACAGAACTGTATATACCTTGGATATTAGACAGATTACTATTTTGTTTCATAAGACTCTTATTATGTTTCTATATATTTGTTTTTTTTTTTTTTGCATTCTGGATATTGTGTTAGACTGAAAATGTGTTAGACAGACTTCTACATTGTTATTCTAATACCTTTGCATTCTTGATATTGTATTTGTACTTCTTTTTTCTACTATTACTTTATACTCGCTTTTCCTGGGCTGAGCCCAACAATGGTTCTCCTGGATCAGTGCTCTACCGTGGTCAACAAATAAATTAGAAAAACATATAAATAAGGCCATTAGATGTTAAAAGTTACTGAAGCTAGCAGAGTAGCATTGCTGCTTCACTGGTGTTGGCTTTCAAGGTTAGATCTTAACCAGCGTGCCTTATATGTGGATTTCAAATTTTCTATGTCTGTTTGCATTTTCACTGGGATTTCTGGATCATGTAATACACTAAAATCCAGCACATAAAACCAGCAAAGTAAACAATCTGAAATACAGATGAACTCCTTTAATCAAAAGGGTGCTGGGGAAAAAAGTAATTAGATTTGGTACTGATGAAGTAATAATCTTTGAAATCAGTTAAGTTCATTTATATTTCCAATCATTTACTTTGCCAGATTTGTACATTGGATTTTGGTGTATTACCTTGTTTGCTTGGTTTCTGTGCATGTACAACCAGACGTCAAAACATGCATGCCTTTTTTTAGTATACGTTGTTTTCATCATTCCACATTCCAAACCTATACTTCAGATGGACTGGCTTCAACTATAATATCTGTATGGCACTCACACGCATGCACACACACATACATGTCCCTCCTGCAATGGAACAGGATACCATCCAGGATGGATTGCTATCCTCACATTCCCTACTTGCTGGAAGACAGCATCTGGCTCCTCAAACTCAGAGCTAGATAAGGGGGTTATAAAAATAAATGATCAAGTCTAATGTAGCAAACAGTAATGCCTCCAGTCAAACTGAATGACAATGCTATGATTAGTGGTATTTTATTATGGTTGCACTACAGTTTCTTTAACACTGCCCTAATAGTTACACATTTCCTAAATAATAAACTGGTATGATCCCGGAAAGAAAGCTACTCACTAAAATTTCAATATCTTTGAAGTTTGCAACATTTCTACAATAGTCTTATATGAAACATATGGGCATAGCTTATTTACACCTATGTACAAAATCATGCATTTTAACATAAAGATACCTGCTCATATGTTAATCATGCAAGTCAAGGGAATAGAAGACAAGAAAACAAATTTTAACAATGACTTGGACCATAGCCATTATAGGGAAAACAGCTACGAAGTACTGACAAACTGCTACAAAATAGAGTTATGCACAAAAATGTATGTATGCATGTATATATATATATATATATATATATATATATATATATATATATACACACACACACACACAGATATATATATATATATATATATATATATATACACACACATAAAATACAAAGGCTGGAGCTCATCATTTTGGTAAAAATAGCTTAAAACACTCTACAGACAATTAGGATACCATTCAACCAATAGGGTAGATTCCTGAAATAGATACAAAATGAAATAAACATTAAAGTAGTTAGGAAGGGAGGTGAGCAAAACTTCATTAAGCATTTCTCATAACTACACACATTTACAAAGCGGCAGTGATAACAGGTAAAATACCAGAGCAAATAAAGAAAAATAGTATCAAAAGTAGTGAGTAGGGCAGTAAATTGACCCAATAGCAGGCTGCACCAACTAACAGCAACTGGTGAATCCACAGTGACCCACAAAACCCCTTCTCTGTCACTTCTTTTTTATTTCGTGTCTCTTTCTGAACACCAAAAAGGGTGACGACTACATCCCTACTGGAAATAAAACAAAAAGAGCTACTCCAGTGGCATTATCAGGTTAAATGCTTGCTGTAGATGCTTTTTAAAAGCGTATTGGGATTATCTTTTTATTTTAATGATGTTTATTTATTTATCACATATACAATTTACACAATGAAAGGAATACAATTCCAATATCTTTACTTACTAAATATCATATTTTGCTATTAACATTTCTAAACTATTACAGGATTTCAAATCTTCTTTCTTACTTACAGATCTTAATATTGTTTTCTTTTCTTTGTTATATAGAATAGTGGCCAACCTTAAAAAGTCACTGAACCAAGGCAATGAATCAGACTTCCAATTCTTTTTAATAACTTTTCCAGCTACAGCTACAACACTCCAAAACATTTTATATTGTTTACTATGTACTACTTTTGGGACAGGAATGTTAAATAAGGGATGTTATCCTTAATAACACATCTGACCACAATCTTTTAAAAATATCAACATTCTCCCAACAGTGTGTACCCAGTCAGCTTTAGTTACCTTATTACATTTCAAACAACTTGAAACAGAAGACTTACTAAATATAGATATGTTTTTAAGGTGTAATAAAACCTCTATACACATATTTACATTAATACTTTCCAATATAAACCAGAAGATAAGTAAATCCCACTGATTAATAATATTTATTCTTCTCATCAGCATAGTCTTGTAGCTTACTAGTTTCTAGAAATTTCTAATACTTTCTATCAAAATTATTATTCAGAATCAACTTACACAATTTAAAAAGACTTACTTTGTGCGAAATCACACCACTTATAATGGAGATCATATATTCATAAAATCTTGGTATATTTTCTTATTCATTTTCATTTAAAATAATCAAGAAAGCATTTATTTTTTTTCTAATAAGATAACCAGACTGCGGAGCAACCAAGGCTAAAAAGTCATTTATAACCACAACAGCAGCATATAAGAAGTCCTTGAATCAAAAATAAAGTCTGTTTAAAACACAGGTTTATTCGACAATGGTAAGCGCTTTCACTTAGGAGCTTCATCAGACCAAACATATGCAAAAAGAAAAGCCACATATATATAAGGAACAAGATAATCAATAGTAATCATTCAATTAACTTTCATTAAAGCTAAATAACCAATGTAAATCTACAGTTACAAATCTATATGAAAATAAAACTATGCAAAGTATTAGTTCAATATATCCCCATAATTAAAATTAAAAGACATAAATCTTAAAAAGCTAAATGCATATAAAATATGTATAAAATATATAAAAAATATATAAAAAAATATATTATAAAAATGTCAGAAACAATGGCCAGATTATTTACACAACCTCCTCCTCTTTAGAACGGGCTTGATAGAAGCCCTCTCATTTAAGCCCTTGCCTCTATTCGCTTTCAAAATAATAATCCACCATGTTTCCCTATAATCAGTGTATGTTCTGACATCTACCTCCCTACTACTCGGTTTAATTGCCTCCATAACCCTAAATTTTAAAGTGTGATGTACTCCTTTCTCAGTGACATGTTTCGACAGGGCATTGTTAGTGGAACTCTTCTTTGTATTATATATCTGTTCCCTCATTCTGTCACGTAGTACCCTATTAGTTTTTCCACATAAAATGCCCCACAGGACTCACATTCCGCTAGGTATACCATGTGAGGGGTCACACAACTATGGACACCTCTAAACCAAAAATCTTTATCTAGGTCTGGATGGTGAAACACCTCTGCGGTATTTATATAATGACAGAAGTTACAGGATCCACATGGTTCAGTATAGCCAAAACTTATCTTTTCCATTCCCCTTTGACTAGTACATAGAAGTCTCTTCAGGTTCTTATGATTTTCAAATCTAAACTTGGGCACATCGCCTACTATGTGGCCAATCGCATCATCGACCAGCAAAATCGGCCAATATTGTTGAAACAGCTTGGTAACATGGCCCATAATATGGTTTTGCTTTGGTCTCTCTCAAAACGGCCAGATCCTCCCACTGTCTCTCTAACTCTGCTCGAGTATACCCCGTCTAACAATTTCTTTTCAACATTGGCTAATTCCAGTTGAAACCCAGTCTCCGAGGGATTCATCCTGGAAGCTCTCATTCCTTGTCCTCTGACAAGGTTTTTAAATATATAGCCAGGATGCATGCTAGACCTAAACAGGAACGCATTCCTGTGATAGGTTTTACGAAAAATTCCTGTGTTAACCATCCCTTCTTCCAACTTCTCTTCATCAACATGCTCTTGAAACTCAACTCGAAGAAACAACAAGTCTTCCTCCCATTGGGCCAAAAACATGTTGGCGTAGCTATTGGCACAGGAGGTGCCCATAGCTATGCCATGTCTTTGCAAATACACCTCATCCCCAAACATGAAGACATTGTTAAGTACTGTTTCTGAAATGAAACAGATTAAATCAATCTGTGGGGCCGAATATTCACTGTGTGTATTTAAATACTTCTGCACATACTGTACTCCCAAATCATTGGGTATCATAGTGAACAAAGATTGTATGTCTAATGTAACAAATGCTAGACTACAAGCGTCTCCCACATCCTTCAAACACTCATAGAGGTCCACTAAAAATTGTTTGGTATCCCTCAGAACAGTTGGATTCAGGTTAATCACAGGACACAAAAATTTTTCTATATACAGTTAAAGAGGTTCAGTGACCCATCCTCCTCCTCCTGCCACAATGGGCCTCATGGGGGGATTAATAGGATGCTTGTGGATTTTAGGTAGCCCCTGAATAATAGGGATCAATGGATTATCGACGATCATAAAAGCAAACAACTCATCAGTTATGAGGACTGCTGTCTTAATATCAACTATATTATTTTTAACGATATAAATAATCCTGTGCACTTCATTTATCGAGATCCTATTGTAAAATACAGTATCATTCAACATATTCTGCATAGACTCTTCATAAAATATCCTATCCATGACCACAATTAAACCACCTTTATCCACAGGACGAATAACCAGGGTGTTATTTTGCAAGGAATGTAATGCCTTCCTTTCCTTAAGGGTAAGATTATATCACATTCGTTTGTTCATTGCAGGTGTCCTATTCTCAAAGAACCGAAAAATCTCATCTTCTGTTAATTTACAATAGGCTTCAACTAAGGGATGATTCACCGGTATATAACTACTAGGTTTCCTCAACTGTAAATCCTGTCTAAAATCACTGTTAACATTAAGGGTATTATAACCATAAATATGGCGTAACATCACATCTCTACAGAACAATTTCAAATCTAGAATAGTGTCCTCAATTTTACTCGGACAAGTGGGTATAAAATTCAAACCTTTGTACAACACATTGTGTTCTTCCACTGTCAGGGGATGACTTGAAATATTATGAATCAATGAGGTTTCATCATGCCCCACATTTTCTTTATAGTCTGATTGGTATGCATTTCCCCTGACAGTTTCTGCTTGTACCTGCCTCTGCTGGTTGACCTCTCTCTTCCCCCCCCCCCTCCCCTGTCCACCCGAACAGGCAATGGAAAAGGGAGTTCACCGTTAACCCCATTCACATTATGTTCAGGTACTCCATAAACACCAATGTTCCTACCCTTGGTTTTAGGTCTAACTACACATCCAGATTCACTAGGAATCTCCCCTGTCATGGGAAGGTTGACTACTACATTAGGGTATAAACTTTTACATGAATCCTTTTTGACCACTGTCACTGGTCACAGTGGTAACCCGTTCTCTCCTTGGTACCAAATTCTGTTCTCCCAGGTCACCCAACTGTCGTTCAATACTATTGGATAAACTATTCACCGTGACTGCACGGGTAACAGTCTCCTGTCTATATTTTCCATTGGTAGAAACATTACCAACATGTTTTTCCATAGTCGCAACCTGGAGGGCATCACTACTGGTACCTGAGTAGGCTGCATATTAATCATATTCATTGTTATTGGTGTCTCCCCTGCTGCAGAGGTCACATTACTTGAAACATTATTTACATTAACAACATTCCTCTTAGGTGTATTGAAAGCATTAAATTGTCCAGCACGAGGCCACATGAACACATGGCCTGTCCTAAAATCAGATGTATCTCTAATAATCTTAGATCTGTTTTGTTCAATCAACTTCCGCTCAAATACCGCAACACTGTCCAACAGTCTCTCAAACAAAGGACCAAGTACATTCGGTCGACAACTATTAAAAAGTTCATTCTGTTTATATTGCAAAGATGCGCTAAGCCACTCCTCCTCAGGCTTAAAAAAAGTCTATGAGGAGCCTCATGTAGCTTGCGCTTACCTCGAGGTTGAGCTTCTGCCACTGTGTCAACAGCTCCGGATATTGTGAGCCTTGGCTGGACATGAACACCCGTAGCCCCCTAGGTACAATGTTCTTATCAAGGCATACCTCAAAATGCAGTCGCTGTAATTGTAACAGCTTAAAGCGCAGAAAATCTTTTTCCAACTCATCTAAATGGGTTCATAGACTCTCTAAATCTTCTGTCGCTCCAATGACGTCACCCTCCAGGGTCCGGGAATCAATGCCCCATAAGCTCTCAACATCTCTCTCCAGATATTGCACAAAACAAAAGTTTGAGACTGGGCTATGCATCCCTACATGTAAATGTAGCCTCCGGTTCATTCGATGCAGTGGTATTCACCTCTCCAAGTGGATTATAGTCTAGTTCTATATCCAATGACTGTTCAGTTGCCATGTTCCCGATTGTCACCAGTAAAAATAAGATAAAAACTGTAACAAAAAACGGAATAACTGGCAGACCTTGGGATAAGAGCTCCATAGTACAAACTCCAAAAACAAATAAATTTCAAATAAGATAACCAGACTGCAGAGCAACCAAGGCTAAAAAGTCATTTACATCCACAACAGAGGATAATAATATAAAATAAATAATAAATAAAGAGGAGGAGGTTGGGTAAATAATCTGGCCATTGTCTCTGACATTTTTATACTATTTTTTTTATATATTTTTTATATATTTTATACATATTTTATACACATTTAGCTTTTTAAGATTTATGTCTTTTAATTTTAATTATGGGGATATATTGAACTAATACTTTGCATAGTTTTATTTTCATATAGATTTGTAACTGTAGATTTACATTGGTTATGTAGCTTTAATGAAAGTTAATTGAATGCTTGCTGTTGATTATCTTGTTCCTTATATATATGTGGCTTTTCCTTTTGCATATGTTTGGTCTGATGAAGCTCCTAAGTGCTTTCACTTAGGAGCTTCATCAGACCAAACATATGCAAAAGGAAAAGCCACATATATATAAGGAACAAGATAATCAATAGTAATCATTCAATTAACTTTCATTAAAGCTACATAACCAATGTAAATCTACAGTTACAAATCTATATGAAAATAAAACTATGCAAAGTATAAATTCAATATATCCCCATAATTAAAATTAAAAGACATAATTCTTAAAAAGCTAAATGTATATAAAATATGTATAAAATATATAAAAAATATATAAAAAAATATAGTATAAAAATTACCATTGTCGAAATAAACTTGTGTTTTAAACAGACTTTATTTTTGATTCATGAACTTCTTATATGCTGCTGTTGTGGATATAAATGACTTTTTAGCCTTGGTTGCTCTGCAGTCTGGTTATCTTATTTGAAATGTATTTGTTTTTGGAGTTTGTACTATGGAGCTCTTATCCCAAGGTCTGCCAGTTATTCCGTTTTTTGTTATAGTATTTATTTTTTTCTCTTATAAATGATACTATTAAACTACATGATGTATTTAAACTATATTTCCTCAAAATATATTCTGTTGACAATAGCACACCTTTGTTTAAGCAATCATACCAAAGAAGTATATTTTTAAGCTTCATCATTTCAGCCAAATTCAAACATTCCAAAAATCCCATAGTAAATACTATTGGAAATGCAATAACATTTCCATTTTAAGTAACGGTATCTTATTAATTTCTGAAAGTTTTTGAAGTTAACCTCAAGGAGACAAACTCATGTGTAAATTTCCTTTTCAGGAATTCTTTAAAAGCCACAAAATGCTATTTACAATTTCACATCTATTAATATCAGCAGATTTACATGAGCTTATAATTATTTGTTCCTGAATGCTCTTCCATTTACTGTCATATGAGGGATCTAAACAAAGAATAACCATATTAAAAATAGTGGCTAACAAATACATCTCCAAGACTGGGAAAATTATAGCACCATATTCCCACAGTAAAATACAATTTTATATGAAATTTTAGGGCTCAATGGATACCATAAAAAGGATAACTTTTCTAATTTTTTTTTATGAAAGCTTTTTCAGTTAATAATGCTGCTGACTGCATTAAGTATATTCTTTTGGTAAAATAATCATCTTAATAAGCACCAACCTTTTTTCTCAAAGTGTCTATTCCATTGTTTTATTAAAATTGTTCTAACTTGAGTTGTGAATTTTTATTAATACTTTAACATTAGGATATATCATTAACTCCCAAGCATTTAAATTCACTTTTCCTCAATTCTAATCATATTTACTTCTCAAAATGTATCTGTTGAATCAGATTTATTGTTATTAAATTTCAGAAAACACCTCTAAATAAGTCATTTAATTCTTCAAATGAGTCATATCATTTAATGTCAGTAAGATACAAGCAAAAAGATGGCATCTTTGTTTGAAAATCCTTACTTACCGACATTAAAATATTCAGTTTTACTGTTTAATCTAATGCTAACCTACTTATTTTGTTATGTTATTATTTTAAATACTTAACAGATAGATCTTCACACTTCTTTATGGTGCTTCCATCCTTACTAACTTTCAGGCATCACAAAAATCAAATCAACAATGCTATAACAAAGTTGCTAAATTTCCAGCAAATACTCTAACAGAACTCCCATCACTGTATAACACTAAAAAAACCTAAACTGATTAGAACTATCTCATCAACTAACACATATAAAGCTTCTTACCACATATAAAATTATCCAGAATCCATTTGCTTGCCCATCACTAAACATAATACACAACTATGTTCCTCGTCAGTCATTATGATCCAATGACTAAAAACTCCTGTCTGTCCACAAACCTATAAAATCTGCTGGGCGTCATATGTACTCATACCATGTTGTTAAGGCTGGAAACTCTTCATCTCTATCAGACAGGTCAACTTTTTATTCTGATTTTTAGTGAAGTACAAAACAGTAATCACTTCTGTATTATTATCATAAGTTAATCTATTAATAACAAATACTGCTTAATCTTTACTACTAACAACTTGTGATCTACATTTGGTAGTGAGATAGCTCTATATGAAGAGACCAAATTATTTTCTTTCCCTTATCTCAGTATGGGAGAATATTTCCATGAAAGAAGAACTGTGTTAGAGTCTTGAATTAACAAAAAAGTTTGGTCTAACATAGCAATTGTTTTTGGGGGAACCGTTTTCCTGGTGCCTTTCCCATCTTACTTTTCTTAGTTATTTCAATGATTTTTTTAAAGGTAATTCTTTAGAAAGTTCTGCTATTTGTTGTTTATTCAATTTAGTAATAATATTCTTTTCCAGATATTTCTCCAAAACACTGTCATCTGTAAATATATTTATAGTTTTATTTAACTCCTCATGATAGTTCTTAAAAATAATTAATGTCTATGGTCTGGTTTAGTTAATGGGTCTAAGATGTTACTAATTTGGGGTTTCCTGTTTATCATTTTACTTTATCAACCAACCTATGCAAATTTTAGTGTCATCACAATGTTGTTGTATCTTTCGGCTTTTCCCGGTTAGGGGTCACCACAGCGGAACTCCGGTCCGCTAATGATTGGCAGTAGATTTTTACATGCTGAGTTGCCAGCCCTGACATCACAATAATTATACAATTTAAGCTTTCCTAATGCAGTTTTAGTCTTTGGTGTTAGAACATTCTGGTACTTCATGTTTAACTCTTTAACAACACTGAAATTGCTAAAAATTCAAGACAAGTTACAGAAAGCTAAATGTCTTTAGCCCATTTTTCATCTTTTTATAAGACAATTTTCCCATTCTCACATTAATATCCAACTTTAAGGAGCCCCACAACATTAACTCTGCTTGCCATTCCATTACCATTACATGAGGGATCATCTTTAATTTCCTCCATAAAATAATTCTTGGAATCTTAATTTTGTTAAATAAGTTAAAATTCTATACAACAATGGACAGTTTCTCAAATCCATTGTCAAATCAATTAATAAAGTATTATACTATATTTGGAAGGAGATACTTTTAAAGCAATTAACTTTGTTCCAATTATCAAATGAAGCAATTATTCTACTCTAGTCTGGGTTCCATGCACAAAGGAATAATGAGTGAAAAAGTGAGTCCGTCTTTGCTACTGAGATTTGGTTGAGGCAGGAATTTTGACTTTCTTTCAGCACCTGCATGAGATTTATCAATAATACAATTAAAATCACTTGCTAAAATAAGACTAGTGAAGCCACTAACCAAACCCAGGTCATCTGGATCATAGTCAGGGCTTTACTCCTCTACACCATTGTGCTGGCTTGGGATTACATCAGCTTTGGGTATTAACAACACAAAGCGTGCATTTTTGAAAATGATAATTAGTGTGTCATAAGCAAAGTTATAAAGTAACGTTGGAGACTGAAACAAACTTTACACTATATTTATTTGCATAATAGGTATAATGCATTTGTCTGTACTCCTTATCTTTTACTCAAACTTAAAAAATCCAACCACAAAAGAATGATTAGTATACTTTAGTTTGTCCCCACCTCACTGGATAGGTCTTTTTGTATCCAGCACCTCATTAGCCAGTTTCCAAGCAACTTCTTTCCAGAAACCATTTATTCCCACTGGGCACTTTCTGACTGATTATTTCAACCAGAGGGCTGACACCCCACTAGCTGAAGGCCTGTTGGTATTCTCATGCTACTACATAAATCTCCACTGGTCCGTGAGGTCCAGTCTCCTTTTTTTCTCCTTTCAGTTTATACATAAATGATAACATATTACAAGCTTGTAAAATCCTCTCTGAAGAAGTCTTTGCTGATGAAGAAAAGTGCTATTTTTCAATGTTTTCAATGAAGGATCATGATTACTTCAGCTCTGCATTTATTTTGTGTTTTACATTTTTTTTTTGTAAGGGTACAATGCCTACATAAGGTTCTTTTACTTACTATAAACTGAACGTGTAAATAAAATGAGGGGTTTAAGTACAAAATGGGTAACAGCATGTGCTGAACAAGAAATTTGATGACAAAGCAGTTACAATATATATCCTTTAGTAGTTCATTATCAATGTTAATATACCCATACAGCCTGTGAGAGCTGGACAAGAATGAACTAAAATTAACACAAGTCCCCAACTGATGTATGGCAAACTATCTGTAATTCATATAATTCCAAAGAAGGGAAACCTTTATGTTGACACGTGTGCTGCTGACAGCTTACAGCTTGAGCTCTGAAACAAAATGGGGATCCTAAACCTTCTTGTATCCTTTATATGCTCAGCACACCCTCTTTTTTCCCCCATGTTATTTTTGTGGTAACTTGAAAATGAGAAATAAAGCTGCCTAAAAATATTTTATTAGTGAAGATCTGAATCTGGGGAAGATGAGCACTGTTTGTGACATATAGGGTACGTTTGGACATGTGGACATGTGCAATCATAAGTTTAAAGAGTGTGTGAGTGAAAGGTGAATTTCTGAATATATCAGCTTCGGGGCAGTAGTTTTCCTAAAGTAATTTAAATATAAGTGTACCCATGACAAAGGATGCACTATCAGTTATGCCTACATTAACAGAGAGAAGCTGTAATGTTGCTTGGAATCAGTACTATCAACCTGTATACTTTTAGGAGGATCTATGGTAGCATGTCAAATGACCATAATATAGATGTTTACATCATCAATCCTAAAACACTGAAATGGCAGAATATCGAACTGTCACAACACTGAAACCCAAAATGCTGCACAGTGTTAGTATTTGTGAGAGACTGTGGTACAGCTAGGATTGGGATTTGTCCATTCTCAGATGTAGTGTGATGTCAGAGTTGGTCTACAAAATTAGCAAGGGTGTGGGTGGGTGAAGGAGGGCTTGCCCCTCTGAAAAAACATGTACTGTCAATACTGTAGATTCCAATGTTGTAGTACTTCACCACTGTGCCATTTCAGTGTTTTGGGATCGATGTTATTATGGTCATTCGACATTCTAACAGATTCTTTTTAGGAGACTTTTTAGAGATCAGTATTATATGCTGAAGACAGTGATTCAAGGAGCTGAACGTACTCAAGTTTATACATTAAACATTGTTTTGCATTTGAGGAGTAGACCTCTTTAACTAGTAGGTTTGCACTTTTATAGTACAATTTTAGTTGGGATTGTATATTACTTGTTTTTTTCTGGATAAGTATTTAGTCAGAAATGAGAAACATAGTTTCCATATGTGTCCAGCACAGTAAGAGGTACAAGCTTTAACATTCCTTTGGCTGTACTAAACAGAATTGCTTTAGTTTTACCAGCATCATTAAGAAAAAAAACTGCTAATAAGCCAATGGAATACTTTAAAGCAATTGGACTGCACAATGGTTTCAATGCATCTGGAGGTTATACTCAATTTTGAATATTAGGTAATCTGCCAAAAAATGACCGTGAGGTTTTACAGAGGAAGGATTAGTGGGGTCAACAAACAGAAATCAAGATGGTAGCAAGTATGGATCTTTATGGAAACAATAAGCAAGGACTGTCTAGATTTAAAAAGATATCCCCATATTTAAAGATTATTGATCTGGAGGAGAGAAAACACTTAGAAAAACAAAGGTGACACTCTTCAAACATACATTTAGTTATTGGATAAGAAGTGAAGTGATCAATCAATTAACTCATAAGCTCTTTTGAGGAATACAATAGAGCAAGGTAAAAAAGCCAAAATCCAAGCTTCCAAACATGGGTCTGTTGCATAAGGTACTGCATCCCCTTCTAAAACAGTGCTCAGCAGGGATACAAAGGCATGTTTTAAGTATTTAAATTTTGTGTCTTTTGGCTTTTCCCGGTTAGGGGTCGCCACAGCGGAACTCCGGTCCGCTAATGATTGGTAGTGGATTTTTACGTACCGGGTTACCAGCCCTGACGCACAGCCTTCAACGAAGGCACGCCCCATTCACGTATGCCTCCACATAGAAGACGCTCTAACTGAGAATCGAACGGGACAACGTCTTGCTATGAGGCGACATGATTAAAAAAAAAAAAAACTTTTCAAGGATTTTTAGATGGCAGTACTTAACAGATGGGTCTAAAATCTGTGTGGTCAACACAATTACTTGAAGTAACATTCATATTTACTATACTTAATATCAGAATTCATTTTATATGAATGGTGCCACAATCCTTTAAAGCACTGATGTTTTCAAAACATTAAAGCCATATTATGTAAGACTACAAAGGCCATTTGAAGTTTTTAGAAAATGAATCTATACGCGTGGGAAGCTGGGGATGCAGAAACAGAGAATTAACAGTGGAAAATTAAAACTGGGAGGAATCGTTTAGTGGCAGGAGAAAATTCTTCTTGAGTGAATGCCAGTAAAAGGAGTGCAAGCATCTGGCAACTTGCAATAGGTCAACTTCAGTTATGGTGAAATATTTTTATTCTTCACAGTCTGTATTGCTAAAAAAAAAAATCTCCCAGTGCTATGGAAAAGCTAATGCAAAATCTAAGATGACTAAAGCTCATTCAGACAAGAAATGAAGGGGTAGTGCCATCATAAATCAAAATGGCTTCCTCTTGGAATAACAAATACAGCAAAGACGTTTATTCAACTCTCAGATACAATGAATATACCTTTATTCCCTGGTACCTTTACAGTCCTAAGTGGCACCAATGTCTTGATGAATGCAGCACGGCCTTCCCAACTCTTCTATTTCTGCCTTTTGTTATCTACATGAGGACTGTGCATACAATGGGTGGTATTCATAGTATCACAGATCACAGAAGCGCAAGAGCAATCGGAAAACAGCAGCACTATGTCTATATGCAAATCAGCAGAGTGCGAACAATCAACTCTGATTTTGGCAAAGCGTGTTTCTGCACTGAAATGCCCACAGCAGACCTGCTTACTCTAACTTTTCTAAGTTGTGTTCCATTCAACTTAGTCATATGTGTATGACTGTATGTACATCTAGCCCACTGCCCTTGACCCTGTAAGGAAGATACAAACTTGCACTAGGGTGCAATTCATAAAGAACATTGTGGATGAGCCTAATTTGAATAATAAGTTCATACATCATCCCTGACGTATGTAATTTTTCCTCAGCCCCCCATATTGGGCTGTGTTTACCTGCACATGGTGCCAACAGACCATGTAAATAACCACTCAATTACAATAAACAAGCAAAAATATGTTGGAAAAGGCAGGAATCGCTGTAACTCATTGCCAACCGCTGAGCAATATCCTTACTTTACTGGTAAGAAGTACATTTTAATGCTTTTTCACTAATTATGAATTGTCCGATTGGGAAATACGTGAAGTTCCATTAGCTATCTAAGTGTATCAGGATGATTACTGCTTACAACTGAATGAGTGAAGGATCAAGATGAACAATGAATGAAATGCATTACATTACTGACAAGCACACACTCACAAGCAAACAAGTACATGCATATCTACTACTACAACAGAGGCCAGCACAGCACAGGCATTAGGAAAAGAACTAAGAAAACCATAAGTCAGAACTTGCTACAAGAGATATGTCAAATTCAGAGCCATTCACTGTCCACCTTTACCAAAACTCTCATAGAAGGATAGCAGGTATCAGTCTGTTACTTTTGTCACAGCATTTGATTAAATGTTGCAACACGGTACAACAGCAGAGAGGCAGCTTAAGTTATGAGGAGAATCACATCCTTATAGATGTTTGCAGAAACATGAAAAATACTTTCTTTGAAATGGCGGGCAAGAGCAAAACACACAGAGCTTAGACTTTGAATCAATTATTGGCTGACAGTAGTGCTGTAAATTATAAGTAGGGGGCATTATATAGGACACCTTTCAAAATCAGTAACAGGAGGGCAGTACTCACAAATCAGTCCAGTTACACATAAGGCCTATGGAAAGTTAAGAAAACAAAGAATGGAATGCCAAGAAATAAATAGACTGCATAATGAAAATATACCACCTGCTTCTCCATAGTAAAACCATTCCATTATAACTAATGGTTGTGTCACTTACTGCTCAACACTGACACATGTTGACAGATGGCACTCTTACAAAAAGCATAATTCTATTGCTGACATACAGGAAATCTTAGATGTGACAAACATTGCCTAAACCTCATCCAACTACTAAGGGAGCAAAATAGGTAAGCAAGCAGCAAACGTATGCAACTCCACCAACTATAAAGTAGAAAGAAAAGACGTTGATCCAATTTTTCTAGCCCTTCTGAGCAAAGTGCGAAAGCAGATAAAAAAAACTGACTATGAATCAAAGGGCTCCCAATTAGTATAATATACAGTAGTTGCAGGTCTTCCACATACTCCTCATTTACATCTCATTACAACCTCATTTGCCTAAGACTTTCTCAGGCTACTTAAAACCAGTGTGCCTTAGTCTAACTGGTGTCTTTGAATCACACCTCTGGTATGCTTAGGCCCACTGTGCCTAAGGACAATAGCTATGAAAATCACCCTCCGATTGCTTTTATCTCCTCTGATAAAAGGACAGTTCTGATATTTTTAAGGCTAAAACTCTAAAACGTGTCATTGTCAGATAAGTCATACATTAGCCAATGTCTAACATTTGAATGATTTGTGAAATAAACATTTGAAAGCTGACCCAACAGTATGTGACACCCTGCATGCAGTTCTCTGTCACGCTGTGCTACTGCACTAATTGCTACCAGTGCGCATTAGTCATGCAGTCTTATTATATGTATTTGGAACTTTCCTCCCTGGGTCCCCTCTGAAAATATGTTCTTCCCGGAGGGTTCTGATTAACAAAATGATTAAATAAATAAAACATAATATCCAAATGGGGTCTGCTGTGAACAATTAATCTTTGTTCCATGACATTACAGAACACTGCTTCACATTTAACTCTAATGAGCATCAAGCAGTGGGGTGGATGAAACACCTGCTTATCAGCCACCTGAATGCAGCCTAAATAAAATAACAGACGTCCTACAGAAATGGAATGAAACAGCTATCTGACAGGAAGTGCAAAAAAGGGACAAAGACTGGCTCAGATGCACTCCAGAAGGTTCTTTTCAAATCTGCAGAAGAATAATGCCAGACAGAAAACTTATTCTGATATGCCAACTGTTAAACAATTGTAACTTCAGCTTAACATCTCTGATATTGAAATCTTGTTACAGATCTTCCTTTGCCTCTGTCATGTCAAACTCTATGTTAATGAAGAAAGTGGTGTTAAAGTACTACTAAAGAACTATTTATAGGCTAACAAGACTAGAAATGGCATCACAGACATGCAGGAGAAAAACTTGTGGAAATCATGCTTTGCAAAGCAAAACTCATGAGTATGACCTCATCTACTTCCCTCCCATATACATTTTTATATAAACTTCATACAACACTTGACAGCATTTGAAAATTCACTAGAAATGATACAATGAGGGGGTTTCAACCTAAATCTGCTATCTACCAAACCTAATATGAGGTGTACTGTACTCAAAGAGAAGCATTTACCAGTTTATTTGATGACCAAGCACAAATTCTAAATATCAAGAGCTCATTACAAGATGTCAGACTGATAGAAGTGGGTTCACTGGCCATAGGCTCATAGGTATATGCTAAGCTAATAACCACCAGGGCCTTTATAAGCCTAACTGTGCAATTTAACCCAACTGTGTCCCTACGTATCATGGGCATTTATTAGAAGGGGGGTATGTTAGTTAGGTAATTTGTGGAGGTTATGGGGGGGGGGGGAGTATGTTAGACACAGGCACCCACTAATGCCAAAACTATCAGAGACATGGGGGTCAGACCCAGGGTGAATTTCTGATTTCCCATCCACTGGTCAAGGTTACACTTAAATTGGGTTAGGGATGGACTCTGCTTCACATGGATGAGGAGCCTGCTCTTGAGCATGGGCATTCTCCGAGACACACATCTGTCATGCCAACATTACTTAATTATGTAACAAGCAAAATTTAAATACTTGGATCTAGTGGTTCTGATACTGGTCATTTTGCGAAGTTCAAAAGGTCCATCAGAGCTAGATCTGAAGTTGCCTTGTATGCCAGGTATAGTCTCTCAGTAACCTGTAGGAGACAAAGGTATAGAAGTAGTGTTTTAAGGTGATCTGTACAGTACAATGAGTTTATACCTTGGATTCTCCTGGTAAGGAATCGTAGTGGGTGTTCTAACCTTTGCATATGTCTGATCAGGTACATGCTGAAGAGGGCATTATACACAACAAGGAGTCTGATGAATAAAGTAGCACTATGCTTACCTCAGACCTGATGCTATGCCCTTACTTATAAGTTGGGCAACATAGAATTATTATCTTACTACCTTGGCCAAATGTTCGTCAGAGACCAGATTACTGCCTATATACGTTCCCAGATATTGACACCAGGTCAACTCTTAAGGGGGTGTTATCGATGGAGTAATTAGTCTGGGTGGCAGTTTTCCCAAAAGTCACTATAATACATTTCTTGGCAAGGTCTTACTATGTTTACGCAATTGTAATTCTGTATCACTGCTCAAAAAAAAAAAATCATTACCTTAGTGACACCAATTTTTCTCACCTAGTATTTCTCAAACAGTAGTCTGCATGGAATTTTTAAAGTCTTGCAACTCATTACACTTCTAAAAGTATGTTCCCAATTACCTCTTACTTCCTTGTCACACCTCCAACATTTGCAATCTACCTGAGGAAAAATTCTTTGGAGTCTGCTTGGGTATAAAAATATCTACACAAACATTTCCATGCAAATATCCCAAATCTTCTAGACCTCATTGCATATTTGGAAGCCATGCATATATCCTACCATTGCTACTTTGGGAATTGCTTATCCAGTCTCTCTTCCCAGTCCTTTCTAACCTCATCTGATTGACTCTTATAGTTATCATGCAATACTCTACATGCCCTACTAATTATCCATATACAGATTCTACTCAAAATTCTAGCAGTCTATCAGTGCGGCTCTTTCACTTAGGATCCTCTATTCCTTTCTCTTTGCCTATACTCTGATATCAATCTTTGTAGGGAAGGCAATCTACAGCCTGCATCCCAAATGCATTCTTGGGCCTCTTCCCATTCTATTACCTTTCCCTAACTACCAAGGTCTTGATTCCTTTGTCAGTTTTCTCCAGCAAACTCCAGCCCCTTTTTGTCTACTCTCTGCACTCCTAATTGCAATCATCCCTGTCGGCAGAATCTTCTTTCTCCATTCCCATGTTGTTTTAGTTCAAAGAAAACGTTCTGTTACTTTATGAATGTAATATTCTGTATGGATATTGTTATCATCCTTAAAAATTTGCATCCAAAATCCCAGTTGCTCCTTATTTCTTGCACTTCCTCCCATTTCATTGTTTTTTTCCACTTTGACTTACAGCTTTCTACTTGTGCTATGTGTAACGTCCCCTTTCTGGGGGAGTAATCAAGGAGCCTCACTCCTCACCAGTGGCATCAGACAGGGACGTTCACTTGAAAGAAAAATGGATGCACCTAGTATTTCCAAATGCAGCTCTCTTCATCAAGCACAATTTCCCTTAAGAGCACACAGGGAACACATACAGCACAGGGGCTGGGTATCTCTCTCTGTCTTTCCCCATGTCTCCAATAAGGCTCCCCACCAGTATGGCTGCAGACTGTCCAAGCAAAGTCCTCCACCACTCTCTCTGTGAAACAAGTGCTTCATATCCCTGCTCTAAGTAGCTGACACACATACACTGAGATTTGATTTGCGCACGCACACACAAACACACACACCTGGGAAAGGCTGGCACAGGTTTACTAGCCATGACCCCTACTGTCCAGACTATAAGGTAGTTACTGCCATCAGACGCTCCCAAGTAAGTTAATCTAAGGCTCTTACAAGGGTATCCAATTATAGTGAGTGAAATTAACATTAATACAAAAGGCAGTTTGACCAATGCAGTAAGGCTTTCA
The DNA here is from genome assembly GCF_019279795.1 of Protopterus annectens. Taxonomy (NCBI): domain Eukaryota; kingdom Metazoa; phylum Chordata; order Ceratodontiformes; family Protopteridae; genus Protopterus; species Protopterus annectens. The sequence goes on from NC_056732.1 coordinate 1,045,948,566, forward strand.
GGAAAGTCAAGAAACAGATACAAGTAATCTCAAAGGTTAAAATATTCTCTAAAGGACCGGCCACAGTGAAAAGTTTAAATATATTTAATAATAAAGAACATGAAAATACTAATTATCTATTTACAATAAAGAGTTTCAACCATAGGAAATATTAACATAACTCAGATGAACAGATTCTCACAGATGCAGAAAAACAGTACTTAACTAATCTCACTATATTTTCCTGACTAATCTAAAGAATTACTATTCTCTGGTCACTTACTAGAGCAAGACAAGATGAAGTGGGTGAGGGGTCTTCCTTCTTTGTCCTGTTCCAAGAACAAACTGCCCTGAGACTTCAGTCTTACCTAGTATTAAACATTATTTTAGTGACGGATTCTAGAATGACATCAGATATATCTGGTCATCTGACTCCTGGTTCCCATGCAAACCCCCACTGCTACAGATTGCCAGGATTTAGCACCTATGTGTCAATAGCACACACAGAGAGCCTTGCTAAGATCTGCTGCAAGCTCCTGGAAGTCATAAAACCATAAAACACCTCCAATCTTCCCTACAGGAGCTAATAAATCATATCTCTTACAGACAAGGTCTCTTTGGCTTCATTCAAAACTGTGAGATAACATTTTCATGGCCTAGGCCCAGTATTTAATTTTCTTACTATTTCTCAAAGTTAGTTGGAGCTACATTTAAATAGTTACAATACAGTACAGTGTGATACACATGTATATATCTTTTCTGTCCAGCAAAGCACACTGTTGAAACATTTTAACATAAGCAACTTATTACAAATACATATTTAAACACAAGCATCTGTACAAATCAGTTTGATATACAAATGCATTATAATTCTTTATAAAATTCCGGCTAGCTGTGCTGGCATATGTTACACATCTACTGCCCTACTTCTCCTGGCATGGCAGGCAATATCTCGCATTGTTACATCTCTCCCCCTTTTGAAGATTCAAGCTAGATTTTCAAGTGATCCTTGAGAAACACTGCCTGAACAAAATGGGCCTGTTTGGGAATATATTAACCCATACCCTGCACTGAGAGCCCATCTGCACTGGCATTGCTAATCCCACTTACAGTGCTGCACTATCACGTCATATGCCTGCAACCACAGGCTCCACCACAGTAACTTGGCATTTTGCTGGCTGGCTTTCTGTGGCCATTGATCCCCCTCAGACTCCTCCTGCCTACTACTGAAAATAATTAGCACCAAGGCCCCTCTATCATGGTAAGGTTTCATCATGTTAACATGGAAAATCTGTGCCCCTTCCTCCTGTCTAGCAGGTCTACCATCTAATTAACATCACTGACCTTTCTTGCACCTTAAAGGGTCCCTTTTCCCAGCTGCCTGCAGTTTACTGTGTCTGACATGAATGAGAACTATAACCTGCTGCCCCACAGCATGCTCTCTGGCTCGAACATTCCTGTAATACCAGACCTTTTTTGCTGATGGGCTCCTACCAGGTTGTCTTGGGCCAAGCCTATGACCTTCCTAAGCCTTGTCCTGAGGTTTAAGACATATGTCACAAGACTCCTTGTGGGATTCATACTCACCCTTCCACTCATCAAGAATCAAATTTAAAGGCCCCCTTACCCTATGCCCATACATCAACTGAAAGGGTGAAAAACCTGTGGATTCTAGAGGTACTTCTGCATGCAAACAGTACATGGGGTAAATATTTGTCAAAACCCTCTCCTAAACTGGTCTGCTAATGCCTGTAGCATAGTCTTTAGTGTATAGTTTAACCTCTCCACAAGACCATTAGTTTGGTGATGGTAGGGGTGTTTTTTTAGGTGCTTCACTCCACAGTGCTTCCACAGACAAGCCAGTAGATCTGACATGAAACTGGCACCTCTGTCGGTCAGTATTTCTCTCAGGAAACCTACCCTGCTGAAAATCTCTAAAAACATATGCCACCTTCTCTGCCTTTATGGAGGACAGAGCCATCGTGTATACAGTACCATAATCTACTAAAACTATGATATACTTCTTCCATGTGGAACTTGGGGTACTCATAGGCCCCATAGCTACCCTCTGAAATGTCTCCTCAATCACAAGCAAAGGCATCAAAGGAGCCTTTACTCGGTCTCCTGCCTTGCCTACTTTTTGGCACTGCTCACAGGTCCTGCAGGACCCTGTTACATTCCTTGCAATTCCAGGCCAGTAAATCTTCTGCATAATACATCTCTTGGTACGCTTTATGCAAATATGATCTGCAAAAGAAATGTCATAACCCCACTACAATGGCTAAGGCTAGAAATACCAGACAAAAAGCTCTGGGAACTACCAACTGCAGTATTACCCCACTAGCCCTTCCTCAGTCGTCCACTCTCTATACAGTAATCCTTTGTTTCAGTACACAGACTCCACTTTTCCTTGAAAATCAGGTGCCTCCCTAGCTATTTCCCTCAAGCCTCTTAGTGTAGGGTCCAAGAGCTGAGCCTGTCTCAACTCTACCTTTGTGGCTTTTCCCAGATCCCCTTCCACAGGAAGTCTGGTATCCTCTGACAAGGGTGCCTCACTGTCAGTCTGGATACCACCATTCACCTCTGCCCTTATAGTCACTCTGTCCAAGGGAACATCAGTACCTTCCAGCAGCCGTGGCCCACCTTCAGGCTCACTGCTACAGCATAGCTCCCTCCCTGAAATAGCCACCTCACCAGCCCTGGTTTTAGGTATGGGGTTTACCTGGGTCTCCCCCAAGCTGCCAGACCCACATGTCTGTCGCCAAGCCTGACTGCGTGTAACTGCATGCAGACAAGGTACTGCATTATCAAAATCATTCCCTATCAGACCATTTGCAGGGATATTCTCAAACACACGTACTTGCTTACTTCCTTTCCACCCTCTCAGTAAAGGTGCATCCTGGCCAAAGGGATTTGGAATGGGGTCCCTCCTAAAGCTTTGACTGGAGTGGACTGCCCAAGCAATTACTGCTCATCTTTAACCACTGCAGGCTTCACAATGGTTATTGTCAGAGGCTGTCTCTCCCTTATTAGTGGCCAGTTGTCCATCCACTAACATCAGATATAAACTCTGATGATAGTGTGGTACCCCTGTTGTCTCCAGACAACTTACCACTAGCATACAGTTATTCCCACTTGCTGGCTCCCCCAACTTTTATTCCCCACCTTGCCTCCATGGACATCTCTATAATACATGGTCCAACTGGTTACATTTAAAACATGTAACCATTGGTCCTGGCAGTGTACCTGAACTAGTGGCTTCTCCTGTTACTGGTAGACTCTGTTGAGGTGGTTTAGGCTGCCCACCATGGGTTCCCTTATATCCACGTGCAAAACTGTGTATCCCTTTCCTGTGCAGTGAGTCTCTGCTTGCTAAGTAGTAATTTCCCTTTTTCCCCAGCTCATCTGCAGAATTACACTCGTGGTCTGCAACCCAGATTCTCATGTCTTCATGCAAAGTTTTAGGGATTGTTACCTCACCAAAAGGTCTGTCAGCCCTTCATAAATGGTGACCTAACACCCACTCATTTGCCTATGAAAATAAGTGCTTAACTCAGCAATATAATCACACACACTTTCATCTTCCTTGCATCTATGCTCAAGAAACTTTTTTTCTGTAAGCTTCAGGTTTTAACTTAAAACATTCAAGCTAATATTGCTTTATTTTTTTCACAGTTAAAACAATCAATATTAGACACTTTAGAAACAGCAGTTACAGCTTTACCATGGAGTAAGGGGGTCAGGGACCATACCAAGAGCCTTTGGTCAACATACTGTTTACATACCCTTTCAAATATATGAATAAAACTATCAAAATGATCCCATTCTGTAAATTCTGGAAGAAATTTACTGACCTTTATTGCTTCTGGAGTTTGGTTATTCCCATCCCCATTACCTCCATGATCCTGTCAAAGAGTCAGCATCTCCTTCTCATGTTGATGCTGCTTCTCATTTTCTTCAGCCTCCAAATGCTACAGTCTCACTGCTGATTCTAATTCCAGTTCAAGTCTTCAACTCCAAACAGATTTTTAAGTCCTCTGAGGAAAAGGAGACATGTCCTGTTTCTGAGGGTTGCACATCCCCCATCACCAAACTGGCTGTCCTCCTGGTTGCTGGTCTGTGTTGTAGCTGCAATGAAGGCTGAAATAATTTCCTCTTTAGTCAGGTTGGCATGCACCAGTCCTTTGGCTACCCACTCCTTGGCCAACTGTTTTTTTTTTTTTTGTCAGCTTACCTTAATCCTCATCTGACATCTTTGCCTGCTTTCCCTGACTAAACTAAACTAACAAATAAATAAATAAAACTGTTATGAAATGAAACTCTGAATGTTTACCCTGTGGCTGCTGAGAAGCCACATCCTTAGTGACTACTGCCTACAGGCTACAGAAGCTCAATTAATATCCACACCACTGCTCACCAATATGTGACACCCCCTCTCTGGGGCAGTAATAAGGAGCCTAAATCCTCACCACTGGCACAGGAGAGAGATATTCACTTGGAGTAAAAATGGATACACCCAGTATTTTCGACACAGCTATCTACATCAAACACAATTTCCCTTAAGAGCACACAAGGAACACACTCAGCCCAGGGTCTGGGTTTCTCTCTCTCTCTTCCCAGGTCCCCAGTAATGATCCCCATTGGCACAGCTGCAGAGTTAAGTCCTCAGGCAAGTGTCTAAGCCAAGTCCTCCACCACTCTCTGTGTGAAACCAGTGCTTCATATCCCTGCTCCAGAAAGCTCTCACACACACACACACACACACACACACACACACACACACACACACACACACACACACACACACACACACACACACACACACACACACACACCTGGGAAAGGCTGGCACAGGTTTATTAGCTTTGCCCTCTTATGCCCAGACCATAAGGTAGTTACTGCCAGCAGACACTCCCAAGTAAGCTAATCTAAGGCTCTTACAAGGATACCCATTTATACTGAGTGACATTAACAACAATACGAATGGCAGTTTGACCAATGCAGTAGGGCTTTCAGGAAAGTCACGAAACAGATACAAGTAATCTCAAAGGTTAAAATATTATCTAAAAGACTAGCCACAATGAAAAGTTTAAATATGTTTAATAATAAATAAATGAAAGAATATGAAAATACTTATATATTTACAATAAACAACAGTGTTTCAATCACAAGAAATATTAAAATAACTCAGATGAACATATTCACACAGATACAGAAAAACAGTGCTTAACTAATCTCACTATATTTTCCTGCCTAATCTAAAGAATTACTATTCCCTGGTCACTTACAAGAGCAAGGAAAGATGAAGCAGCATGGTCTTCCTTCTTTGTCAGGTTCCAAGAACACACTGCCCTGAGACTTTAGTCTCACCTAGTATTAAACTTTACTTAAGTGATGGATTCCAGAATTACATCACATATGTCCGGTCATCTGATTTCTGGTTCCCATGCCACCTCCATTGCTGGAAAGTGCCAGGATTTAGTACCTATGTGTCAATAACACACACATGCACGCAAATGTGTACATATGGTGTTGCTAAGATCTGCTGCAGCTCCTGAAAGTCATAAAACACCTCCAATCTTCCTACAGAAGCTAATAAACCATACTTCTTACAGACACTGCATCTCTGGCTTCACTCAAAACTGTGAGATGACCTCTAAGACCCAGGCCCAATAATTTAATTTCTTACTATTTCTCAAAGTTAGCAGGAGCTGAGATTAACCTCTTCTCTTCCAGTATCTATTAAAAGATATATATTTAAATAGTTACAATACAATACAGTCTGATATACATGTATATTTCTTTTCTGTCCAGCAGGGCACACTTTTGATACATTTTTTTACACAAGCAACTTTACAAATACATTTTCAAACAAAAGCAGCTGTACAAATCCATCTGATATACAAATGACATACAATTCTTTACAAATTTCCAGCTAGCTGTGCTGGCATATGTTACACATCCATTGGCCGACTTCTCCTGGTATAGCTGGCAATACCTCTCATCGTCACACTATGTATAGGATCTTTAACTGTGTAGCTCCAAACTTCCAGTTTCTCAGGTTTTGTATTATCTTTTGTTTAGTCTCTTCCCACATATCCTTAGCTGCCATAACAGAATCATTTTAACCTGTACTCAGTACTTCATTTTTATCATATCTCCATAAATATGGATATTAGTGAACCAATTTGTACGTGGGTATGTACTTTACAGCTGTTGCCTTTGTTTTATCTTCATTAAATTTTTATCCTGCAGAGACAGGACACCGTCATATTTTGTTCCAGAACAATGAAATACCCTGTTGTTTTTTGTACCAATTATATCCTTGAATTTCTGAGTCCCTTATTTTCTTTGTTAATGGTTCTAAGTATAATGTAAAAACAAATAGGAAAGAGGGCACCCCTGCCTTGTTCCTCTGTTTAAACAAATGTAATCAGAGAGGAACCCCCCCCCCCATTTTAAGTTTTGCCTCTGATCCCACATCTATGCTCCTAATTAACCTTATTATTATGTCAGATAATGCAAATGCTTCCATTGCTCTGCTCATAAATTCCCAACTTACTCTGTTAAATGCTTACTTGGCATTAAGACACACCAACAACAGTATTATGATTTTTTCTTACTTTCTGCTTCCTTCTGGAACATCACTGTTCCATTAATGTTGTCAAATGTTTGCCTCCCCTCCACAAAACCACACTGATATACATCTAGCAATTTTGACATCACATTTGTCATTCTTTTAGCAATTATAGACATTAATAAACACTTTATAATCATAGCTAGAGTACAAATGGGCCTATATGAAGCTGATCTGCTAGGTCTTTACCATTGTTAAATATTACTGCCACCACCGCTTTCTTTCAGGATGTTGGTACTACTCCTCTTAAAATACCGTTAAAACAAATCCTTCCAGATCTTTATCAGTTTTTTTCCCCTCCTAGCTTCCAAACCTCCACAGGAATACCATCTATTACTGGGGACTTTCCTGTGGATTGGTTATTTATCACCATTTTTATTTCCTCTCCTACTATCCTGTTAGCAAGTGAGCCTCCTATACCTCTAACCTTGGCATATTTAATTCTTCTATAAATAAAGCAATATTAGCTTCTTCTATAAATATTTCTATTTGTACTTTTTCTTGATTTCTATATTACTATGCATTATACAGATTTTAATAAAAATTCCAAAATATTTATAATATAGGATCTATGGTTATTTTATTTTTTATTCTACTTAAACTTGGTAACAACTCTTTCTACTTTCTGTTGCTTGAGACATTGTGCTAAACATTTTTGTGCTCTGGAGTTATTACCAAAAACAGCTGCTTAACATTAATCTTTCTAAACTAATGCTTACTATATCCAGGCAGTACCTTATTTTCTTTTTAGTACCCTGCAGTTGTGTCACCTATTGTTCTGTGAAAGTCCCCCTATTCTGCAACACTTTAACCACTGGCAGTCTCTCTAAATAATTCTTGTTACTTCTTAACCATCTCTTTTTCTTTTATTTCTATCCCTTTTTAAAACTCCACTTTGATTTAGTTTTATTTTCTGAGGAATTTTATACCTTCCCTAATAAAGCCCAAATAATTTCCACTAACAAGTCCTGAAATTCCTTCCTGTTTAACATAGGTGGGGAAGTGCCAGTCCATTTTATTTCATTAACCTGCATTTTTATTTTTGTCATTATTGGCATGTGATTTGAAATGGTTATTGGATGTGTATCAAAACATTCAATTAAATGCAAATAGACACTTATTACTATAAGTCTACCATCATTACATTTTATTCTTCTTCTATCATTATTGGAGCTCCTCTAGCAATTAAAATAAGTACTCCCCTTTTGCTTTGTCCCAGATATTCCACTGAATAACCATCCTGAAATCCTTTCTTTATCAAATTCACATGCTCAGTTCTTCCATATGTGTCTCCTGTAGCATAGCTATTTGCACTCTGCATTCTTTAATATGGTTCATTATTCTTTCTTTTTTGTGCATGCCTGTGAGACCATTCACATTCAAAGATAACATGGAAAGTGCTGTCATTATGATACAAAGTTATTATTCCCGCCTATGTATAACAGCTTTTTTAATGTCTAGCTTTAGTTTTTGTGTTACATGCATATACTTATGTTTGGCAGGTTGATCTTTTCTTGTCAAATCTGTTTCAACCTTTGTCACATTCTTTTGTTTTAATGAATATCCTCAAACAAAAAAACACACTCCCATGATGTATTAACTTAATACAAACACAGAAAACTATGTGCATCTTCAAATAATGGAGTGCAACTCTCCTAATAGGAACAAATGTCCCTGGCAGCTACACTCACGTGCTTTAATTAACCTATAATGAAGGTCACACATGGTACAGTCTGTGCTTCTACTAATACTAACTGCTGTCAGTTTTAGTCTTATCTTTATTTCTCTTAAAGATGTAGAAAACAATTTGAATGCTTTCAGAAAACATTCTATTTCAGCCATTGAAAGAAAAAAAAGCATTGCTTTTATTTCCTTTATCAACTTGTCTCTATAGAAACATGAGACCCAGATACACAGTTGTCTTCAGATAAAAGCTTTTCATATTGCACTGTGAACATTTATTTGCTAAAAGAAAACTTTTCATTAAATTCAATGCTATTTTATCTACATGCTTCCACTTAAACCTTGTTGTTAGATCAAGCCAAGAACCTTAAGCCAATCAATCCTCGGTGCAAAAGAAGAAAAGGCATATCAGTTTTACCTATATCATGAAATTTTGTCCAGGCTTTCTTCTGTTTGTACACTGCAGTGCTGGAATTTCTTAAAACTAAACAAGAAAGAAAGAATGACAAAAGGGTGCCTGTTTACTTTAGCATCTCTATTATACACAAACATAACCGAAAAAGCTTTACTATACAACATGAGGTATATGTCATGTTTTATAAAAATACTAAGCACAAAAATGTTTTACTTACAGTTACTTCTTTCCTTTCACTTCGCCCCTCCTTAATGTTCTTCAAAACATTAATGGCATGAAGTAGGGCATACACTTTGGAGTCCCTACAAGTTTAACAAAGTCCAATAAGTTCAGTGTTTCCAGGATTTCTTGTTCCACCATATTTCACAAATATGACTGATGCTTTGTAATCCTGCATTTTTTCATTAATTTCTGAGTTGCTGATTTTCTTCCTGCTGAGCTTTATCTTCTAACTCCAGTCTCAGGTTCATTTCCAATGCACTCCTGGTTCTTTCAGTCAACTCTTGTGTTTTTTTTTTCTCTCTCAAGCATTTTCCTTTAGAACACTGGAAAAGGTTTCATGGGCACAGTCTCTCCATGAGCTTTATTATCAGAAGTTTGCTCAACAAAGAGTGAGCCATCAAACTTTTGTATTTCCTTCTTAGTATGTTCTGCATCAAAAAATGACTTTGTCCCTCCAGGAAAACAAATTCTGAAGATAGTTGGATTTAGGAGCTTGAATTTCACACCTACTTCTTGACAGTCCCTGATTGCTGGTATAAATTTACTCCTACAGTGAGTAATAATTTTTCACAAAAACTCTTTCCAATGTTTAGTACTTTGTCCTTCTGCCACAGTTTTGTTAGAATCAAATCTTTCTGTTGACAGGATTACATCTTTACTAGTAAAGATCTTGGCTACCTTCTCATTGTCAGGTTTGACGCATACACACTATGTGCCCTTACAACTGCTGTGGGATATCTGTCCAGTTGCTTATTTGTGCTTTCATAAAATTAAGATACTCTATTCCTTCCAATTTCTTTGGTATATTAGAACATCTCATGTTTTCCATGCTGTCCTCTAATTCTTCCATTTCTAAAACATCTCTTCTTGAGCAGTCTCATACTCATCCAGCCTTTTCTTCATTTTGACCTCTGATTTTTGTAGTTTTATCAGCTCAACTGAATATCTGTTTAAAACTCCTTTCATTTTTTTCTAGCCTTTTGTTATTTGAGTTGATATATTACTTCAGTGTTCACAGCTTATTAAAATAATTGAAGCACGTAACTTATTTTTTTCCTCTAGATTACTGGAAGTCACGTCTTGCACCAAAGCTGGAACTTGAACTGCATTTTGCCGAACAGCTGCAGGATTCTTACCAGACAGTGTTTCCTTCTCACCTTTTTGTGGTTGATTTTCCTTCATGTTCCTTAAATGTATTCTTTGTTGGTATCCAGGCAGTGCACTTACTAGCCAGTAATTGAAATGTAAACAAAGACAAATTCACTGGGTCTCTTTTTGAGTTTCTATTTTCACACTGGGAGAGCTGAAAGTATGCTGTTACTCAGTGTACAGCCATCTTGGAAGTCTTTCTTGTCACTGAGTTTTAATTCACTACTTCAGCACCAGTCATTTGTGTTAGACCCTCTTGTAAGACATTGAGAAATCCCAATTTGTAGTCAACTGCCAACCTGGTCAGCCGAAGGCTCTTGATGTTAGCTTTTACATCAGAAAAGTAGATGCCAAACAGGAGCTGTCCCACCACACAGTCCTGATTTACCCCCTGGTGACCAGTCTCTTAGTGGATGTGGTTTGACCAACCCTGAATTCCTGGGTCCTTTCTGTGAGCCAGCTGGCACTCCAGTGAGTTATGTAGGGGTTTATGCCAAGTTTGCCGAGTTGGTCAACTATACCCAAGTGGGGTACTGTAAGGAACAGCTTAGCCAAATCCAATAGGCAGTTTGCACGATTTTTCCCTCCATCCATTACCTTGGTGACCTTCTGAAAGAAGTCCACTTGCAAAACGTACTACTTACTTCTCAGTAACTTAGCTATGAGAAAACCTGCCCTTTCCCTACTGTACTGCAACCTCGGAGATGGCACATATAATTAGTGGAGGGTTTGAGAGGTGCAGCTCCCTACAAATACTGTCCAGTGTTCAGTGAACCCTCCTCTTGTGGGGGCCCCCACTAATTATACATATATCAACTCTGAGATTGCACTACAGTGGGAAAGGTCAGGTTTTCTTATTGCTATGTTACCAATAAGTAGTAAGTTGTGCTTCCTTTATGTTGGCCAGTTATGGCCATTCAGTGATTTTATTTTTAAAGATATGACTGTTCGGTAAAACAAACATTCACTGTTAATAGCTTGGGGAGGGTATGCTGGTAAGTATTTCATAGGGGGAGGCAGGAGATGAAGTTTGAGCTGAATCTGTCAGCTAGAAAATTTGGTTTGTCGCTCTGCTCAATGAGGGTGGATCCAATGACCAACAGTTCTGTACACTGATGTGTGCTGCATTTGTGGTTTCGGACATAGCTGTGGAAGGTCCTGTGGTTGCCTTTAGCCTGTGAAGCTAACCTGACCTCATATTTGGCCTTGTTGGATGTGGTTTCCTGTTTAGTTTAATTAGAAAGCATCTGCCAAGATGGGAGTTGCTCTTTCTGATTTTAACCATGACTTTTTTCCTTTTGTTATATACCCTATTAAGGTTAGGATTCCAACAGTGAGTTTGTTTTGGGCTTATTTCTAGAAGGTAAAGCAGTCTCTACACAGCCATTTACATGGCTGTGCAGAGTCTCTGTGAACAATTCCACATAGTTGTTTTTGTAAACTAGGGATTCGGAAGAATACTGAAGTTTGACAATCACTTAATAGGATGTACATTTCTTTGAATAGTTCTTAACTGTTTCAGGGTTTGGTGGGGTTACTAAGATTTTTTTTTTCCAAAGGAAACAGCTTTGTGGTCCGACCTCACCAGTGAGGATGGGACACTTGGGGGGATGCAGCAATCTCCCATATTGGTGAGTACCATGTCCAGTAGAGGAATGCGAAAGCTCTCACTTTATTTTTAGTTTTTGTTTTGCTATTAAACAGTCTCCTTCGCTACAGTGGTGTTGCCTCTTGAGTTTTTTCATACACATTGACCTGCTGTTCTACTGAGGCACTTTATCCTTTGACTATCTATATTATTTATTTTGACCATGTCCAGTATGTTTGAACCTCTGGTAAGTTTGTGTACTATCTGATCAAAAGTATTTGTGTTAATAAAGTCCAGGAATTTCTGTCAACATCACCAGTTTCTACAGACGACATTCTGCAAACAGACTGGGAAAGGTCTCAAATGGAATATCGTCCTGATCTCATCTAGGGATTTATGAAAAATGCTGGACATGGAATGAGTTTAATAAGGACCTATGCAACACCAGGTGAACCAGCATCATAAATTATACAACAGCTCCAAAGGCCACTGCCCAATATAGCTACTGCTTACTTCACACTGTAGGATACACATTTTCTCAATGACATGAACACTGGATGGCAAATGTCACAAGCTACTTTCAGTTAAAGTATTAAATACAAATTAAGCAATGTGACTATGTGCCAGAAGTTGGACATGTCTCCCGACTGATAAACACCTCAGGAAATACGTCTGATGGCGTTGGTGCAGTGGAAGGCATAGGCCAAGGTTTCTTGGTCTTGTGCTTTGACGGCTTGGCATCAGACCCAGAGGTACCTCCCATGCCCTTAGCTAATAGTTTAAGCTATTAGTATTCAAGACAGATAGCGAGAGATGAAAGCCTACTTCTATGGGTCTTGGGAACAAAGCACTTGCAAACACTGCACGACTTCTGGTCGTGGCTGGGGCCTAGACAAAAGGGACACTAAGTATGGCTGTCTCTATGTGGAACTTGTCTTCCACACTGGCACTTGCCCTTTCTGGATGACATACCAAACAGCAAAAGAGAAAAAAAATATTCCTCAACAGGGCACTTACCTGAAAATGCAAACATTGGAAATGATTAGACTGACAATTGGAATGGTGTTCTGACTGGCAGCAGCAAAGTTCTGAGGATGGTACATGCATACATCCCTTTTACGGCCCATCTCCAACTGCAGCCTATGTGTGATGTACCACGTACCTTACAGTAATAAAGACTTTTATAAACTAGCCAACATCGGGTTGCCTGCTGGCGGAGGATATCCTTCAAGTGAAGGAGACTGCAGCAAGTGAATAGAACGACATTTACTATTGCAAAACGGGTACACTGATTAGACAAACCAATTATCATGCTTACAGTAAATCAAGTGTTCTTCATAAGAACAAGTTCTGTCACAATTACTTTCCTTCTCCATACTGCTAAGTGGAAAATTCAAAATATAGGGAAAAATACAGGAAATTGCTTGGTGGAGCAGAGGAATACAATACATAAAATAATAAAAAATAAAAAAAAGATAGTCACAAATTTTGATGCTGTAAATGCTACTACAAACAGCTCCACAGCATATACTGCAAATGCTTACCTGCTGAAACACAAATGTCCACAATTATTTACTGACATCATTTTTCGGTCATTTGCCTGAGAGCAGAGATTATTCCAAAAGCAGTGTGCACATTCTGTGAAAATCTACTCAAGACATGTAGACTCTCAAAAAACAATAACTCAGCAGAACGGAAAAGAAAAAAAAAAAACGTAAGAGATACTAATGCACTGGGCAGCCATAGAGTATGTCCAGTACATACCTTGGATGCCCCATACTACCAGAAGATGGCAGAAGACTACTAATAAAAGGTAAGAGGTTTTTTTCTTGTTAAAAATGTCATTTTATAATAACAATGATTAGAATAAGAACCACAAATATGTACTGTACACAACAAAACCACTATTAAAAATGAAGGAAGAATGTACAACTGCAGATGGAACAAGATTTTTATTAGTTAAGCGCTTTCCCAAGAACTTCATCAGAACTACTAATATTTTTAAAAAAATCACATTTAAATATATATATATTACACACCCTTACAAATCATTTGAACCAATGAAACATCCAATTAGTAAATTAAAATTTTCGCAATTAAAACCCAGTATAATGCTTCAACCTTAAGACGCTCTGCTCAATGAGGGCATCATTCAGCTCAGGCCTGCTCATGGCATCTAATCTAAGATGCCATCTAAGTTCACAGATATCCAAAATGTTCATCCAAAAATTTTCCTCAAAAAGCATATTAATTTGCTTGATAACATTAAAAGAAAAACTATGGGAACTGAATTCAGTAATATGTTTATACAATGCATTAGTACATTTTTTATTTTTAATGTCCAAAAGATGTTCATAAATACCATTCTTAAATTTCCTACACGTTTTTCCCACATAAAATGCTGAATAGTAGACACGTTGAGCCAAATAAACCACATTTTAGAGACACAAGAATAACAACTGAATATTTAATACCCCTAATAATAAAACAGTCCCCAGCCCTGATGTGACAGCATTGGGAATAAGTCCCACATTTAAAGATTCTTTTCTTCTTATACTGACTTATTTAGCCAATTCCAGGCTTAAAACCAGACTCCAGAAAATGTTTAAAAGTTTTGTCCCTTCTATAAACAATCCTAGGGTTTCCACTGAACCTTTCTTTAAGATCAGGGTCTAGGGAAAGAATGTCTAAATTTCAATGAATACAATGCATAAGAACTACACTGTCCAAGGTATAAGGAGTAATAAGTAATCTATTATTAATCATAGATACAACACCTGTAGAGGAAGCATTATTAATTTTTATTAATCCACCAGATAAAACAGGTGAAAAAAAATACATCTTTCCCTTTCTTTCCCTTTTTAAACAAACCTCATTTCTAATATTCCTTACAAATTCTAAAGGATAACCTCTCGATAAGAGCATATCAGTTAAAACATCACATTCCATAAAAAAGGAATCTGTTTCAGAAATCGTCCTTGCCAACTGTACAAATTGGCCTTTAACCACTGTTTTCTTTTGACGGACAGGGTGCTAACTTGTAAAGTGCAGGTAAGACATGGAAAAGGTACTTTTCTGATATATGTTAAATACAAAACGTCGTTTTACATAATCTTTCGATATATGAACATCCAAAAAAGGAACAGAGTTAATATCTGAGGTTAAGGAAAATTTTAAAAATTCCACTGTACTATTCAAATATGTAAAAAATTGTTACAACCTATCTGTTGTCCAAGCCCACACTATAAATATGTCATCCAAAAAGCGAATATATACTGATAAAACTGACTTGAAAAACAAACTGATCTCCCATTCAGCCATCACGTAATTTGCAAAAACAAGGACACAGGCTTCCCCATGGCCACCCCTGTAATCTGTCAAAAGTACTAGTCCTCAAAATACAAACAAATTACTGTGGAGCACAATCTCCATTAAAGTAACCAATACATTCACTTTGGTATTATCACAATTAGTATGTGTACGTATTTGTTCTTCAAACCACTCAAGGCCAACTACGTGACAAGCTGTGAACATCCAACATGAACTAGCAAAACCTGGGGGTCAAACACAACATCCCTCAATAACTGCAAAAAATGCCAAGAGTCTTTACATATTTGACTGATATAACCCCTAACCCTTTCTTTAAACATTCATCAATAAAATTTGCTATAAAAAATGTTTTAGAACATGTAGAGTCAACTAAAGGATGAAAGGGCAGGTTATACAGATCCTTATGGAAATTAGGGATGCCAAAAATACTTGCAATAACAAGTTCTTTGTTGTTAATGAAATCATGTTCATTCATGGAAATTGAACCTAAAACAACATATCTTACAACAAGCAATCAATTCTACAAAAAGGTCTATTAATTTAATTTATAGATACTTCCTCATAAATGTTTTCTAATAATAAAGCATTTGTGTGGTTAGGATAATCTGAACGATTCATAACAACAAGCCCAGCCCCCTTTGTTGGGCATCATTACTGGAACATTAAAATTATGAGATAATTCGTAAATTAATCTCTTTTCATTCACTGTTAGGTTGTCATATTGATTCCTGCATTTTTGTTGCAAAACATTTCTAAAATCTTTTTCACAACATTTTTCAAACATTCCAATATTACAATTCAAGGGTGGGTTGAAGGTGCTGAATATATGCAGGTTACAAAACCAGAATTATTCACATTCTCAAACCGGAGGGCTAAATTTAGCTTCCTGGAAAATATCTTTAAATCCAAAAGCACACAGACTACATTAGCCCTCCTGGTGGGCACAAAAGACAACCCCTTGGACTAAACATTCACATGATCAACTGGAATAATTAAAAAAAGTACAGTTGTGTACACTTACCATAAATGTAGACATTAGAGTGTATTCACTGTTGCAGTCATTACATTTGGGTTATCTGCTTGCAGGTAGCCCTCAGTCGGCCTGATTAACAAAGTCGTGGGTCCAGCGTTAGTTGCTGTCCCTTCTTCCATGACGTCAGGTCGTCAGGGGTATAAAACATGCAGCCGACGCCATTACATCAGTTTTTCTTGCCCCAGATGTCAGGTACCCTCTAATGGGGAGCAATTAAATATAAAAGTACAATGATATACCTCCAACAAAAAAGCAAATACACCAAAAAGACTTTTAAGCATAGTAAAGGAAAGTAGAGGTATAGCCAAAAGAAGTTAGGGGGCTGGAGGGAGGGTAACCAGGACTGCAACAGTGAAAACACTTGAGCATCTACATTTATGGTAAGTGTACACAACTGTACTATGTTCTTTGTGTTTCACTGTTGCAGTCATTACATTTGGGTACATTCCCACAGCTATGGTTGGGAGGAGGAATTTAGATAGCATTATTACCAGCTATAAGGCCCTGCAAGACTGCAGTGGCAAAGCCAGCTCTGGATTTAGAGAAAATTGGCAAATGATAATGCTTGGTGAAAGTATGCAAAGAATTCCAGGTAGCAGCTTCTAGGATGTCCCTGGTAGGGACACCTCTGAGAAAGGCTGTAGAGGTAGATGCAGCCCTGGTGAAGTGAGGTCTGATCCCCTGGGGGATAGGTTTTCCATGGTGCTTATAGCAGAAATTAATGCAATGGCCTATCCAATTAGAAATGGTTTGCTTTGAAATAGCCTTACTCTTGGCCCCTGCAGCAAATGCCACCAGCAGTTCAGATTTCCTTTGAGGTTTAGTCCTGTCCAAGTAGAATCTAAGTTGTCTGTGCACATCTAAGGAATGCAGTATCCATTCCCCTTTGTTCTGTGGATTGGGAAAGAAGGTTGGCAAATGAATAGACTGATTAAGAGCCACAATGGATACCACCTTGGGCATGAAGGATGGATTGGTTTTTTGAGGGACACCCTGTCCGCATGAAAGATGATGAAAGGCTCCACCGCCATAAGGGCCTGTAATTCAGAAACCCTTCTAGCTGAAGTGAATGCTAAAAGAAAAGCTGATTTCCAAAAAAGAAATTTTAAGTCTGCAGTAGCAGCTGGCTCGAAAGGAGGTAGAGTGAGCTTCTCCAAAACAAAGTTAAGGTCCCAGACTGGAGTTGGAGCTCTCCTGCGTGGTCTCAAAATTTTGGCCCCTCTGAGGTACTGCTTGAGCAGTGGATGAGAGAAAAGGGGAGGTTCTCTGCTATAATGAGCTGAAATGTCTGCGGCGTGGATTTTAATGGAGGAAAAAGACAGGCCCTTGTGAAGCATCTCAGTTAAGTACTGTAAAATCGGAGGTAAATTGGGTGCTGCTGTGCTCATCCCTTGAGATTGGTTCCAGGCACAGAATCTTTTCCATTTTTCAGCATAAGATTTTCTAGTACTAGGCCTTCTTGCCTCTAAAATGATATTAATCACAGGTTTACTGAGAGGTGGTAGAGTAGAGATTATGTAATTAGCCAGGCTGCAAGGTTCAGTGTTAGAAGCTGAGGGTGCAGAATCTGGTTCTCCTGCTGAGACAAAAGGGAAGGAGTCTGAGGCAGGTGCCATGGGGAGAACATTGACAAACTGCGCAGTAGGGGGTACCAGTGTTGGCGTGGCCAGTCTGGAGCAATCAAGATCATCCTTGGTTTGTCCTGTTTGATTTTTAGTAGTACTTTGGAAAGCAGAGGCAGAAGGGGGAAAGGCGTAGGTTTTTCAATTCCAAAACTCCTTCATCTTCCTCTCTTAAAACCTGGTTGCCTCGTGGTTTTGGCGTCTTTTCAGGCTTGTTGGCTGTTGGTGAAGCACCCACCAAGAGGAGTAAACGCTGAGAGAAGAAAGGAGCCACTTTTGAGACTAAGTATTTTTCCTCTGTTTATTTGCTAAGTTTTTCTGCATAGCCGCCTACTTTGAGCATTTTCTGGCTTGTTAAATTTGATTTCTGCATTAGTAACTGTATTTAGAGCACAACCTAGAGCTGTTTACTGAATTTCCTGTTTGCACTTATTTTTAAAATCGTTTTTTTCTCAAAACTTGCATTTTATCTGTCTTTGGCCTAGCACTCTTGTGTGGGGTCATTTACTGCACTGTTATAACTTGTTGATACTTGTTAACCTCTGCTATCTCTGAAAAAACAAAAAAACAAAAAAATCTTGCTTTTTTCCCACTTTTCTGAGATTTAAAAAAGTTCAGTTACAAGCTTGCTGTTCTTGAACTGTTTGTAAGTTTCTGTGAGGCCATTTTTTGCTTGGGCTAAAGGAAAGTCTCTCTGTTGATCAGTGGCAGTGAAAAACATTGAGCAGCCTGCCTGTCCCTGTGGGAGTGGTTACTGACTTGAAACTGTAGTTTTATTGGCCATTCTGGGTCACTTCCAAAACTCCTTCATCTTCCTCTCTTAAAACACTCTTTTGCGCAGTTTTGCACATTTTTGTGCATAGTGCAACAGCGGGCAGCACCGCCTAATTGGGTTTAAACTATTCCTGGCTCCACAAAGTCTGCTCTTCACTTTTTCCCTTAGAACTGCTCTATCTCTCAATTTAAACACCATATTCTCATTCTAAGGCCCTTCACAGGTCCAATTAAGTAATCCTACAAGTTAGCACTATTAAACCATAAGCACTACTTACTCTTGTACTCTCTACGATTACCCTGTCCTCTATTGGTCCATCTTAAATTCAGTTTCCCTACTACTCTAGCATGTCCAAAGGTCAGTCAATGGTTCCTCTCCAGTCCAGCTGGTGAATCAGGGAATTTTGAGGCAATGTTACAACTGTCTCATGCACACGGACAACCCTCTCCTCCTCCAAACAGGTTCAAATATATGTGAGAGATGCAACTATTTAGCCAAACTGGAGGCTGAGCTCTCTCCTCTCAAAACTGGTGTAACCAGTCAGGAGGAGAAGGTAACCTCACACAACACAATTCCAGTATCACATAGTCCCACCACATCAGCGAACCAAACACATAAATACACAAAAACATACTCAGAGGCTCTAAATAAAAATCTACCTAAGCAACAGAGACCTCCAAAGCAGACATCCAAGCAAACGCTACCTCAAAACAAAACACACACAACACATAACCCACAAAGTCAGTGTGCCAAGCAGCCACAGCCCTTAAGGCTGAATAACACATCTGATACTCTTGTTATAGGTGACTCTATTGTCAGACACACTGACGTCCCGCTCACCAGGCTGAATAAAGAGAAGGTCACAGTGAGCTGCCTGTCGGGTGCTAGGATCAGACACATAACGCAAGCACTCAGGTCACTCCAAAGCAAATACAAATATAAAACTCAGTCATTGTACATGCTGGTGTGAATGACCGGAGACGTACCTCCCTGGACTACATGAAAAGAGACAGAGGAGCTCTCTGATCATGTAGCCCAGGTTGGTATGACCCTGACCTTGAGCAGCATCTTACCCTCACCTAGAATGATGCCACAGTACAAAGACAAAATGATCGATTTTAACAATTGGCTAAATTTTTGGTGTCATTCAGAGGGGATCCAGTGTCTGTCAGCCTGGGATGACATGCTCGACAAGCCACGTTGCTTCGCTAGGGACGGCTTGCACCTGTCACCACTGGGCTTTCGGATATTGGCAAAGGCTCTTGCCACCCCCATAGTGCCTTTTTTAGGCAAGGCTCAAAAGTCAAACCCACCCCCATAGACAGCACAAGGAACAAGAAACTAAGGGTAATGCTGCTAAATGCCAGCAGTCTTAACCTCAAGATGCACGTACTCGAAGCTCTCCTCAGTATGGAGAACATCGATATCTGTGCAGTGACAGAAACCTGGTTCAAGGCTCCAGAGAGCACCCCAGCACTACCAGGCTATACCTCGTATCATGCTTTTCGGCTCCAAAACCTGGACCAAACCACAAAAGGAGGGGGAGTTTCCATATTTATCAAGGATATCCACACCTCCAGGTTAGTGGCATTGCATGAAGTATCGGAGACCATCCATGTGCAACTAACAGTGGGCAAGACTGCTTTTCAGTTTATAGCATCCTACAGACCACCCCCTCAAAGTCAGGAATCCCATTCGGCTTTCCTGAAAACATTGGAGAACATTAAGATCTCTCCGAACACCATTATATTGGGCGACTTCAACTACCCAAACATTGACTGGAAGCACTATTCAAGCCCCAGCACCTTAGCTCAAAGATTCCTGGAAATTATAAACTCAAATGCTATGGAACAACTAGTCACCACTCCCACAAGAGGGGACAACATACTAGACCTGATCATTACCAACATGGGGACTCTATGCTCCACACCAGAAGTATATCCCTCATTGGTAAGATCAGACCATAAATTAATTTCACTGGATGTCCACATCCCGACCCCACCCCCAGCCCAGAAAACCACAGTGAAAAACTTCCCAAAAGCGAACTTCTCACTTCACAAAACCGAAGTAGAATCCCTTCAAGGCCCCAGGGCCAGTGGAAACTACAGCCCAAACTGCAGAATCCTATATAAATGAATTCTACGGACATCTCCAGGAATGCATGGATCATGCTATCCCAAACAAAACCAAGACCCAATCATCCAAAGGCAGGCGTCCAGTCTGGTGGACCCCTGCCATAAATAAACTGTACAACAGAAGGAGGAAGCTACTACATGATAGAGCAAAATCCCTAATAGGGAAGGCATCTCTGATCAGTACTAGCAAAAAATTACGATCCCTCATAAAATCCTCCAAGGCCAGCTTCGAGAGGAAAAATTGCACAGGACACCAAAGACAATCATAAGGCTTTTTTCAGTTATGTTAGAAACCTGGGATGCAACTCCCAGACTTGTTCTGAGTTGATTCTAAGCGACAAAAAATACACTGAACCCACAGACATCGCCAATATCCTGGCAGACAGGTTCAGTGCAAACTTCTCCCCCCCAAAAGAGCAAGTATCTATCCCGGCAGAGGGCTGCCTCCCAAACATCTCAGATGCTCAGGTGAAGGCTGCCCTCTTCAAAGCAAAAAACACTGCTTCCATGGGACCAGATGGCGTCTCAGGTTGTGTCCTACATGAACTACAAGAGGAACTAATCCCTCAAATAAAACAGCTATACAATCTCAGCCTCACTACAGGATATGTGCCCACAGAATGGCGTACAGCAACAGTGGTCCCACTCCACAAAGGTGGAGCCTCTACGGACCCTGGAAACTACGGACCCTGGAAACTATCGCCCCATAAGCCTGACTAGCTTAAGTCTGCAAGGCTATGGAGAGGATCATCATGGAGCTCATAAACAAAGACATTGGGGACCTACAGACACTAGATCCTACCCAGTTCGGCTTTGTCAAGGGCAGATCCTGCCTTTTGAACCTGGTTGACTTCTTTGAAACAGTCACCAAAGCCATAGATGAAGGGAAGGTAGTCCACACAGCCTATCTGGACCTTGCAAAGGCATTTGACACAATACCCCACTCGGGCATCATAGATAAGCTATCCAGCTTAAATATAAACCCCTATGTCACAAGATGGGTCGCAAACTGGCTCAAAGACAGAACCCACAGAATGAGAGTTGCTGGAGCCATGTCAGACTCGAAACCTGTCACAAGTGGCGTCCCACAGGTTCTGTCCTGGGACCACTCTTGTTCGGTATATACTTTTCCGAGGTACAGGCAAACGTGGGAGGACTATGGCTCACCAAGTTCGCAGACGACTGCAAACTGGGCGCCATAATCAACTCTCCAGCTGACACAAACATCCTTCAAAAAGGTCTCACAGAGACAGATAACTGGTGCCAGCGCCATGGTTTAAAACTAAATGCCAAAAAATGTATAGTCATACCCTTTGGCAAAAACAATGTGCCCACAAATTACCACATAGGCGGAAACCCATTAAGTACAGAGAAAGTTATTAGGGACCTGGGGACCCAAGTTGATAGCAATCTCTCCTTTGAAAACCACATTGCCAAAGTGGTTAGAAAGACCTTCTACATAGCCCACCTCATCACGAAGGGTTTCACATCTAGATCAAGAGAGGTAATCGTGCCCCTTTATTCATCCCTCATCAGGCCCATCATAGAATACAATGCCCCTTTTGGGATGTACCTTACCCGACACCTACAGCAATTAGAAAGACCCCAAAAGTATCTCACCAAGAGGATTAAGGGTCTCAAACAGATGCCATATTCTGCTCGGTTAAAAAAACTCCAGCTCTACTCAGTTGCATACCGCCTACTTCGAGGCGATCTATGCCTGACGTACAAAGCTATGTCAAATCCAGAATTAATGGGCATGCTCCACCTCAGTAAATCTAAATCCCTTAGAGCCACACGCTCGAGGGACTTGAACCTCAGCACAGAAATAAACAGAACTTGCTCGAGGGACAGGTTCATAACCCAGAGGCTCCCTTCGCTCTGGAATAGAATTCCAGTTCATGTGAGGCAGAGCACCTCACTGAATCTCTTCAAGAAGAATCTCGATAAGTGGATGGGGGATCGTAGGTTTGTCCCAGGGATTACTCCCGTGTCACTATTAGACAGAGGCACAGTAAACTAAACCTTAAAAAAGGCACAGTATACTCAAATCAAGGGGTGGCGTAAGCCGTACAGAATCGGGCTAGGCTTATAATTGCCCCAGGGCAGATAGCCTAGTATGAACCTATGAAGGACAGAGCATCCACTTTCCAGGTTTGCTTCTGGGGAGTCCTTGTGCAAAATTTGTCCAATTGGTAGTTCTGGGGGGAGGCAAACAGGTCTATATTTGGGCTGAAGATGAAACAGATTATATTGTTGGACAGGAAATCATGTCCTTATAATCAATAGTACCAATTATTATACAGCTGAGCATTAGAAATGCACATAATTTTAAAGCACAAGTTAATAATTTTATGTTTAAAGAGCATTCAAAATCAATATAGTTGAAAGCTTACTTTTTATATGTGGTCATTAGAATGTTAACTATAAGTATTACATATATAAAAGTTTTTATGTATATATAAATGTTTTATGTAAAACTATTTTATGTACAAGTTACAAAACATTTATTATTGAGCTTAAACATGTGGTTTTAGTTGATATTCATTGCGATTGCAGTCTAAAATATTGTTAGAGAAATGTCTCAATGTTGGTGGCCAGCATAAGTTATCTGCAATATGTAGTGAATGGCAGATAGTAGAATATATCTTTAAGACAAGTGTATGCTCATTACTTAATCAATGATTGTTAAGTAACTTGCTTCATATAAAAGGAAGTAGTAATTTTATGTTTTTTTATGGTCTGATGAAGTGGGAGGTATTCCCATGAAAGCGCTTACCTATGGCAATAAAGCAGAGTTTTTAACTGTATACAACCAGTTCGTGATTGAGTGCACTTTCGTATTATAGGAATATTTTAACAGTTTTTCTGCCTGGTATATGATCCCTGGACTTGTGTGTATTATATTTGGGCTCCCCCATTTGCTTGTCAACATATTGAAAATCCTTGGTTCCAGTTTCCACTCGTGTGGGTCCATGAGGTTTCTGCTTAGTCCATCTGCCAGTGTATTTAATTTTCCTGGCAGGAATTGAGCTTGTAGGTGGACTTGGTAGCTCAAGGCTGTGTTCCACAATGCTATGGCTAGTCTGCAGAGGGGGTAAGAATGTGTACCCCCCTGCTTGTTTATGCACCACATAACAGTGGTGTTGTCCTTCTTTACCATAAGTTGTCCTGGAAGAATGTGATCCTTGAAGACTGTCAGAGCATTCTGTACAGCTAACATTTCTTTTTGATTGATATGCAGGTGCATTTCACTTGGGTTCCATTTGCCCTGAATGCACTTCCCTGCCAGGTGAGCCCCTCATGCATAGTCTGATGTGTCTGTTAGGGTTTGGGTGGCAGGGGGTGGTGTGAAAGGTAGTCCCTTGTTTTGGTGGCAGGCCTCAGCCCACCGAAGGAATTCTAGGTGTAGGCAAGGTATGATAGGAATCATTGCTTCTAGATCCCGAGAATGTTGACACCATAGGCTTTTTAGATACCACCGTAGTTTCCTCATATGCAGTCTTGCATATGGAATTAGAAGAATGCAGGAGGCCATGAACCCCGACGCTCGCAGTATGTGTCTTGCAGATAGCAGGGTTTTTGTGGCCACTTGTTTGAAGTCGGTTGTCAAATGAATTTGTTTCTTTGGCGTGAGGTAAGCAATCTGGGAAGTTGTATTCAAGCTTGCTCCCAGGAATATAATTTGTTGACACGGTACCAGGTGTGATTTCTTTTCTTTTATGGTGTACCCCAGACAAGTTAGAACCCTTTGTACAAAGGCCAGATGATTCAAAAGTATGTCCTGGCTTTCTGCCTGAATTAGACAATCATCCAGGTATGGGTATATTTGAATATTTCTTTGTCTGCAAAATGCAATAACTGGAGCTAGGCACTTTGTGAATACCCTGGGCGCAGTAGATAAGCCAAAGGGCAGTGCAGAGAACTGATAGTGCGTGTAGCCTGCTTTGAAGCGTAGGTATCTTCTGCAAGATTCCCCAATTGGGATGTGCAGGTATGCTTCTTTTAAATCTAGTGCTGCCAACCAGGCATCTTTGCCTAGCATAGGAAGTAATTGGTGAAGAGTCAGCATCTTGAATTTTGGAATTTCCAAAAAGGTGTTTAGAGTAGACAGGTCCAGGATAGGACGCCATGAATTGTCCTTTCTGGGTACCAGGAAAAGGCTAGAGTAGAAACTTTGTCCCTTTTCCTCTTCCGGTACTAGTTGAATAGCCCCCATGCTTAAGAGAGAAAGTACTTGTTTTTGGGCCTCTGCCCACTGATTTGTGGCTAGGTCCGGCCACCCGCTTGGTGTTGGCAATGTGTGGAAATTAAATCTGTACCCCTGGGACACTACATTTAAAACCCATTTGTCCTGGGTAATGAATTCCCAGTTCTTTGCATGAAGAGCAGTCTTTTCCCCCAAACGGGTAGTCAGTTGACAAGTGCTTGGAAATTTTAAACGGAAGTCACTGAGACAGTTTAACATAGGGTGGAAGTCTTATTACTCTCAAATTTGGAAGTGGAGGCCCCCCACTGCTTAGCCCTGTGTGTCCCCTGGGACTGAAACCTGGGGCTTTTGCTGTGTCTGGGTTTGGCTTGAGAAGACCTGGAAGAGGCTGGAAAGAACCAATTCTTAGAGGGCCAGTGCCTACTAAACCTAGGAGGCTGAACTTGTAAGAAATCTAACACTTTGCATAGATTTAAGCTTTATCTTCCATCTTTTTAAGGACTTCCTCAGCCTTGTTGCCAAACAGGCCGTCCTGATTTAAGGAAGCATCCAACAATTTAGCTTTAACATGATCAGGCAAGGATTGCTTCTTTAGCCAAGCATGCCTTCTGAGCACAGACCCAGTAACAGCAGCCCTGCAAGAGGCCTCTAATGAATCAAAACCACACTGCAAAGTATGTTTCCAACTTGTTCAGCAGAATGCATTAACTCCTGTAATTCTTTATTTTCTGCACAGTAAGGAATCAATATCATTTTCTGTTTAAGCAATTCAGTAACATGTCGCTGATACTTTAACATATGAAACTGGCAGTTTAAAGCCCTAATGGCCAAGGTTGCAGAAGTGCAAACCTTCTTACCCCATCTATCCAGCGCCATGGAGTCTCTATCAGAAGGGGTAGGATTTTTAGTAGTAGAAGCCTTAATGCCCTTGGGCCCCTGTGAAATAGTCTCTGGATCCGCAATATGATTTTTAAAAACGGAACTTGTGTGACTCAGGGACCCTTTAGTATCAGTCAGGTTTTCTGGGAGCAGGAGACAAGGAATCAGGGGCCAAACTAGATTCCTTAAAAGCATCATCAACAATGTCCAGTACAGGAGGAAAAGCTTCTATGCTGAGGTAGGAGTAAGAAATCCCTAAGCCTCTTTTTTGAATCCGAAAAATCCTGGTTTTCCCAGTGGAAATGCTCCCTTAGAGTATACAAGGTTTCCCCAAAAGAAAAATCCCATGGAGGGGAAGCAGAGGGAATGGAATCCTTTGCATCAGAATCCTCATAAGTAGATAAGGGCAAATCCAGATCATCAGAAGAATCAGAAAAAACAGAATCCTGGTCAGAAGATTCATAAACAACTTCAGTCCTAGGCCTCTTAGAAAGGGGGGGGGGGTTGGCTACCCCTGATTAGAGTTATTAAATCTTCAGCCATTCTTATAATTTGTTTTTTAGGCATAGAGGCCTGTGCATGTGGCCTGGGCGTCGGTTTTTTAGGCATGGTTCGAGATTTAGGCTTAAGTGAAGAAGGAGGCGTTGGTTTAATATGCAAGTCCGTAGGCCTGAATACATCCTCAGAAGCCGGTGTCTGCACAGCGGCTCCGGACCATCCAAGATAGAGACATCCATGGGTTCCATAGTTGAAGCATCTTGCAGCATACCGGACTCCGAATGGGTCTCAGTAGAGGCCTGCGAATCAGAAGTAACGGGTATCAGGGGCTGCGAAAGCGCCTCACTGAGTACCGGCGAACTGGTGACTGGCTTAGGAGAAGCGTCGTCGGCAGTTCTGGACCTCAGCAGCCTGTCTCTGTCTTTATCTTTGCGTTTTTTCGGAATCCTGGTAGTCGGATGGCTAACAGACGACATTTCTGGATAATTACACAGAGAAGCGAAATATTTAGAGGCGGAAATACACAGACGACTGATAGTGTGCTAATTAAATAAAGCACAAAACCCACAGCAAGGTATGTTGTGGTCAGGGCCTAGGCAAGGAATACAGTATGAATGAAAATCTTTATGTGGTATTTGCTTTCCACAAGTAATGCAATTATTAACTTTTACTGATATCGGTAAGGAGCAAGAAAAAGTTTCCCGAATGGGGTACTTAGCTTTACTTGAAGACTTCGGTTCTGAAACTCGAAAATGAAAATTTCAGGAGTCGGCCGACAAGCACTTGCGAACTGCTTCTGCTTCGGGCACCACACGGCAAGAACGACTGATGTAATGGTGTCGGCTGCATGTTTTATACCCCTGACAACCTGACGTCATGGAAGAAGGGACAGCAACCAACGCAGGACCCAAGACTTTGTTAATCAGGCTGACTGAGGGCTACCTGCAAGCAGATAACCCAAATGTAATGACTGCAACAGTGAAACACGAAGAACATCCTTGAACTCATTAGAATAATTATATACAACATTAGGAAAAGTATGAGTCTATTCATTAAATTAATTACCAGCCGTTACTTCTGATGCTTGTTGACCCAGCGAGTCGTTTTTGGCCTTGTTCCCTGCCTCGAGTACATATTGTTGGTGTTTTGTGGATTCAAGGAGTTTGAGCATTTCTGTTGATAATTCCTGATACGCTCCGTTGTAATCATGTGTTGCTGGCCTAAAGGGACTGATTCAGATGTTGTTTCAAAATTTAAAACTTCTGGGGAAGCCACCTGTTCCCTCCCCTAGGATCCTGTTGATTGGTTGAAGAAATTTGGTTGCCTAGGGAACCTGGAGGCTGGATTATCAACCACTAAAGGTCAGCAGCCTGACATGCCCTTCCAGAATATGTGGGGTCACAGCAGGGGGATCCATACCTGATTGGGCCAGATCACTACTATGCTCAGTGTGGATTTTGGTCTTCTGGATTTCTGGATGGTTATCATCAGGATCATTGGTAGAAAAGCATACAGGAGACCTTGGGACTCCAGCTCTATCAGAGAATCCCTGACCATGTGGCCAGTCAAGGAGATGAGGAGAAGGCTTACTAACATTTTGCATTTGATGGTGAGAAAAATAATTCTATTTCTGGTTGGCTACATCTGTAGAATATCTTTTTTGCACATCTTCATTGATTTTATTTTATAATTCAAACATATTCACGGTATTTAGAAAAGCATTAAACATAACACACAAACCCCCACTTTGACCGGGACTTTAACTACTTCACCCATCATTTCTACCAACAGAGAACACAGACGTCCACTGGACATTCCTTTAACTAAACATTTTAATAGGACAATTCAAATGATGCTTTGTCAAATAAAACAATGGCAATGTTAGTGGCTGAAAAGGTATCACATTAGTCTTTGATGCTGGAAGATTAGAAGGTTCTGGGCACCTTTTTCAACCAGGGTCACTGGATTCATGTTGCATTACTTATGATCAATGCAACAAAAGGGGGTGCTGCGCTCCTCAGTGGGTCATCCATCAGATAAGATGCTAAACCAAGGTCCTATCTGCCCCCATTTGAAGGTAGCTCAGACATGTAAAAGATACTACACCATTTGTAAAAAAGAGTAGGGGTGTTTTATTACTATCCAGTTGTTTACATTATGTGATACTTTCTTTTCATACAGTCTAACATTATAACCATCACCGTTTTTACATCTCACTCACCCAAACTTTTCTGCCATAATCATTTTATATTATCTGTTAGATCTTTATTTCTCACCACTTTAGTATACAATAATTTTTGACATCTCATTTTCCACAAAAACATAGCTAACAGTATGTTATCCCATTAACCACCTCACTCTCCTTTCCAGTTTTATATCTTTCATACAATGCCATACACTAAATTTCTGAAAAATATACATAACTGAACTATTGCTTAAATAAGTCACAAAAACCCTCAACCTTCTTACACTTCAAAAACAAGTTCTCTCATCTCTTCCACTTAACATCATGATATACACTTTCCTTTTGTTCTCAGTATTTCATGTTTGCTTTTACAAGCAACGTACCCAGTAATAACCATATAACAAATCACTTTCATAAGCATTCTCAAATTTGTTTTGCCTTCTCTGTATTTGCAATTTGGACTGCTCTCCTAGGTGTTCTGATGAATAAAGAAAAGTATTACTTCCAATTATTTTTACACTACTCTCCCTGTCCACTGACAGGACTCTAAAGTTTTAAATATGGAAAATAAATTGAATACTTATTTCATCAGTATCACCCTTCTATTTTTCATTTCACCCAACCACAATTACTCATATTTTGTATAACAATTTACCCATTCATTTTTCCCCGTTATCTTTTAATACTTTCAATAACAAAGACAAATGTACTGAAGCCATATACTCCATATGATTCACTATATTTAATCCATATTCTTGTGCTACAAGTACAAATTGCCAGTCACTTTTTCATTATTATATCTGGTGTAAACTTGAGTGCCTATCATTTTTTTAAGATGGTGGCATCTAGAAATGTAATAACTGATGACTTCTAAAACTGAAACTTAAAAGATATGCCATAATTATGATGACCGTGAAAAGAAAGTCATCTGCATTTCCACTCCATACAAAAATATATCAATAAAACAAAGGTGTATCTTGAAAAACATGAATAAAGGGTAAAATGGTGAGAACAAACAGGTTAACTGTTGAAGTATTTCACCTGCATGTGAAATTTGTTGTGTTACTGGTTACCCAAAAATGTTGGTTTTAAAATGAGAAAGAGAAGTTTTTGTTTTAATGTACAGCTTAGACAATCTAGAAATTAGAGAGGTTAATCTACATAACCGAGATAGAACTGACACTGATGCTGACATTAAGGATATTTTGAAAGCTAATATGAGGAAGCATTTTGATAATAGTGGTAAAGAAACCAGGGGCACCTTTACATGCAATATTTGCCAATAACATAAATATGTGGCAAACAATCTTTCTTATTGTGTTAACACTGATAGATCTTATGAAGTTCCTGGGTTTTTTTTTTTTTTTTTACTACTCATGTGGTGTTACTTATACGGCAGGATGTTCAGGCTATAATGCTTTTTAGGTTGACAGAACTAAACAAAACTGAAAGTAAAGAATTTATGAACCTACTAATGGGATTACTGTCAAGGATGAAAACAATCAATGAACTGTGTTAATTTCAAAAGTTTTTTGTTTTACGTTTTAGACCAGGTAAACCTAACTACACAGAGAACAGAACATCAGTTCATTAGACTGCAGAGGGCAGAACTGGCAAATTTATCTCACCACTCCAGTTTTCTCAGCCAGGTCTCAATGGTCATATTCATTTCAAGGCTGTGTTGAGGAAAAGAAAACATCAAAGTGCAGGTTTTACATATAAAAACAATAAATCTTTTTATGCAGGGGGGGCAAGCCCCCCCTGCACCCCCCTGTGTGGGGGGCTGTGCCCCCCACATCCCCCTACTTTTATATTCTCACTCTGAGGTCGCACTACAGTGAGGAAAAGGGAATTCTCCCTTAACCGCACCGTAGTGCGACCGGCACAACCAGCATACGTAATCTATACCGGAAGAATGCAAAGTTCCTATAATCACGGCTGCACAGGTAAAAAACACAAAATCCAAAGCCAAGAACACAGCATCCATGGGACCTGACAATATCCCAGGCTGCATTCTACACGAACTACAGAATGAACTGGCACCCTACCCAAGTACCATGTTCAATCATAGCCTCACCTCAAGCTTTGTGCCCACTGAATGGCGCACCGTGACTGTTATCCCACTCCACAAAGCGGGAGCCACGACGGACCCTGGGAACTACCGCCCCATTAGCCTGACGAGTCTGGTCTGCAAGGCCATGGAAAGTATCATCGTGGAACTCATAAACAAAGACATTGGTAATCTCCAAACTCTGGACCCTACTCAGTTTGGATTTGTAAAAGGCAGATCATGTCTCCTAAACCTGATTGACTTCTTTGAAGCAGTCACCAAAGCCATAGATGACGGTAAAATGGTTCACACAGCTTATCTAGATCTCGCCAAGGCTTTCGACACCATCCCCCACTCTGGAATTATAGATAAGCTCACTAAACTAGGTATAAATCCCTATGTCATAAGATGGGTTGCCAACTGGCTCATGGACAGAACCCACACTGTGAAAGTAGCGGATTCCAAATCCAACATCAGACCAGTGACAAGTGCAGTACCACAGGGTTCAGTCCTGGGTCCTCTCCTGTTTGGTATCTACTTCTCTGAAGTGCAGGCCAACACAGAAGGTCTTTGGCTACCAAAGTTTGCAGATGACTGCAAACTAGGAGCCATAATCGAAACTCCTAACGATGTGGAGAAACTACAAAAAGGCCTCACTGAGACAGATACCTGGTGTCAAAGCCATGGCCTGAAGCTCAATGCTAAAAAGTGTATTGTCCTCCCCTTTAGTAAAAACTCTGTACCCATGAACTACCACATAGCTGGTAGTCTACTTTTATTTATTTTTATTTAACATTTGTTGACCGGGAATGTCCGACTAGGTTCCACAGAGCCTGTTTTCAGCGGAGGCCCGGGGAGAAACGCTCCAGATGCATGTCTTTGGAATGTGGGAGGAAACCGGAGTACCCGGAGGAAACCCACGCGAACACAGGGAGAACATGCAAACTCCACACAGAAGGCACCCCAGCCGAGAATTGAACCGGTGAACCTCTTGCTGTGAGGCGACAACTTTAACCGAAAATGTGATAAGAGACCTTGGGACACAGGTGGACAGTAGTCTCCTTTGATAATCACATCGCCACAGTGGTCAGGAAATCCTTCTACATGGCTCATCTCATCACAAAAGGATTCTCATCCAGAAAAAAAGAGGTCATTGTTCTCCTCTACTCATCACTCATTAGACCCATTATAGAGTACAACGCCCCTTTTGGTATGTACCTCACAAGACATCTACAACAACTGGAAAGACCACAGAAATACCTCACAAAGAGGATTACTGGCCTCAAACAGATGCCCTATGCAGACCGTCTCAAAAAACTACAGCTTTACTCCATCGCATATCACCTACTCAGGGGCAATCTCTGCCTAACATACAAAGCTATGTCAAACCCAGAGCTGTTGGACATGCTCCACTTAAAGAAATCCCAATCCCTCTGAGCTACATGCTCTAGTGACCTTAACCTGGTCACCACAATAAACAAAACATGCTGGAAGGATAGATTTCTGTCCCAGAGACTTCCCATACTCTGGAACAGACTACCTATCTATGTCAAACAGAGCTCCTCATTAGCACTCTTCAAGAAAAATCTTGATGATTGGATGGTAAATGGGAAATTCATCCCGGGGATCACTTATGTGGCTCTACTCGACATGGGCACAGGAAAATAATTTTCTTGGGTGGCGAAAGCCAGGGTACATTTTTTGGATAGGCTTGTATGGGGCTCTAGGGCCGATAGCCTAGTACCTACCTATGAACGTATGAAAGTGCTGCTTTGGTGAACAGCACTTTCGGTTATGTATGTTCGGTGATTTCTGCTTCGGCAGAAAGTGCCGTCGGGGATCTGTACAGATCCCATATATATATATATATATATATATATATATATATATATATATACACACACACACACACACACACACACACACACACACACACACACACACACGTCTGCTTATGTTCACTTACGTATCTATTTATGTTTGTATTAACATGTTTGTATAAATGGAAAATACATTTATCTTAATAGGTTTGTATTATTGGAAAATACGTTTATCTTGAGTCACTCGATTCAAACCACAGGATTTTTGCACATGATGTCTTCAAATAACTTGTGCACTATTCAAATTGTAGAATGTTGTCAACTAACTAGTCTGATGAAGTCTCTTGCAGTAAGACAAAAAGTGCTTACTCGGAGTCCACAATAAAGGACCTACAGTGTACCTATGGTGTATTTGCAGTTTTGTTTATTTTTCTTTTCAAATCAATACAGGGCAGATATTATGCCTGGTAGCTTATTTCATATCATACAGGTTTTATATATGAACTACAAGTTGAATAAAAATGTAATAGTTTTAAAACAGAAATTTCAAATTATACAGGAAGAATTAAACAAATGGTAGAAAGTATGCTGTGTAAAATCTTACCCTAACAGTGGATTTCTTTCTTTTCACTGTTGCAGTATTCTTTACATAAGGGATCTCCTGTTAAGGATAGACCAAAATCTGGCCAGTATACCAAAGCCTTTAGAATTTATAGGAGCTATATATCACCCGTGTGCTCCCTGCATGAGTCATAGGGAATAAAGGTGAAGTACAGATGCAATCACTCAGAACTGATCTGACCCAGGAGGAAAAGAATACCTTCAGGGATAAAGGAAAACATGTACATTCAGAAGGAAAAAGGACAGAAGGAAGAATGAACCCCTCGGCCAGGAGGGAAACAAAAGCACAGGGACATGAGCTCGGAAAGAGAGGGAAGTGGGAGGGACCAAATACTGCAAAAGTGAAAAGAAGGACATCTACTGTTATAGCAATATTTTACGCAACTGGTTGTTATCCTTACCTATACTGAGTCACAAGCTGCTAGGGACAAATGCAATTATAAGCCCTTAAACCCACTAGCCCTCTACCATTGTAGTTTTGGACCGAAGCTGGAAAATCAAGCTAAAATCTTCCTCTGAGCTGCCCTTACTCAATCGCCCTACCATCCCACTAGATAATAACTGCTCTCTTTCCAAACTTAACAGTAACTGACCCTGGAATCTGGCACCCAGACTATACTGAAGTATTAAATAACCAGAAATAAGCGGCAAACGCATTTCTGCCATAATCACTCTGGCTCTGCAAGAAGTGCAGTGCACAAGTGTATGCTCAATTGGCTGATTGTTTTTCTAGGACAAATACAAGCACACCGAGAGCTAGCCCATGCTGCTCGTGCTCCCCTCGCTCCCCACCCACCCCCCATATAATTTCTTTTATACCTAACCACCTGTTTCCTCCCACCCTCACACTCCTCCCCTTCCGTGCCTAGAACAACACCCACAGCCTACTCCTAACATACCTTAATCAATCACAGCTTATTGATTACTATACTCCCATTTAAATTTTACTTCTCATCCCACTATTATCTACTTACATTTCCCAAACCCTCAGCATAGTCACTCTCATCACATCTGGCTGCAATCTCCCACGTGTAACACCCTCTTCTCTTAAAATATGCCCATCTCAATCATCACTGTTCTATATCTACTTCCACTACTCCTTCTACTTATCACATCACCTCCCACACTTTTAACCCCTATCCTTAAAGCCCCCACCAACCCTCACTCACATACCTTTTTTTGCCCACACCAACCCATAGCAATCTCTGCATCTATTCTTCCAATGACTATCCCATTCCCTAAAATAAAAATCCCTCCCTCCTACCTTCTTACAACCAAAAACAAAGTGAAATATCTTGATACCTATCCCCTAAAAATGAAACCTCACTACATCCCAAGGACCCTACTTTTATCAGGTGACATGCATCCAAATCCTGATCCTATTACTAACTCCACCACCTCACATAATACCTTTCACAACTCTAGACAACCACTCATAACACACAAACTTCTTTCTACTCCATCAATACTCACTGCAGTTCACGCATGGATATCTCATTATACCTCAGACATTATCTCTGTTACTGAAACTTGGCTTAAACCCCAAAATTAAGATAAAGACATTCTCTCCCCGGATATAACATTCTTTGCTAAGATTGCTTAAAGAAAAAAGGTGGCGGAGTTGCCATAGTTTACTCCAATAAAGTCACTGTCTTCCATCCAAAGCAACCAGTACCCTCCTTTACTCCCACTAAAGTATTAGCAGCAAACCTTAAACTCCATGACTACACTACCATTACAGTTGTAGCCATTTATATAACACCAGGGGACAACATTCCCCTACTGGAAAATATACTTTCATATCTCTCCCAAAACATCCCTAATGAAACCATCCTTCTTGGGGACATAAATATTAATTGGCTAACCCTAAGCAATCCTAATGCTCCACATCGTATAAATTATGGATTATATGGATTTACACAACTAATAACTCATGTACTACAAGCTCCCTAATAGACTGGATACTTGTTTCCAATTCTAGCAAATACCACAACCCAGAACACTACCTAATTCCTTGAGGGATCACTCTCCAATAAAAGTGCTCAGGTATAAAACTAAAGGTGCTTGCTATCCAGTCTCCGGTACTTGCTTTCTGTGGAGTCAGGTATACCCCCCATTTCACTAAACCACACCGGAACATCACCTGCCGCAAACTTTCCAACTTTAACCCCACTACATTTAGAACCCTTCTCTCTTCAGTTAACTGGAATTCTTAATACAGCTCTCACTAAACAATGCAGTTAAAGCCTTTAATTCCGCTTTCCTTCGTATTTTAATCTCTCTAGCCCCACCTAGAAAAGTTCAGATAAAAGCAAACATCTCACCCTGGTTATCTAAAGCCACCCGTAACTTTATGAAAACCAGAGATAGGGCTTGGAAAATATGGGTACAGACCAAACTTCCAAATGACTTGCAAAGGTACAAAGAACTTAGGAACCAAACGAAAAAACTCAACAACATAGACAAAAAAGAGTTCTATTATAATCCCCCAACAACTTTAAAATCTGATCCAAAAAATTCTGGAATACATTAAACCAGATACGTTATTCTGCCAATCAGACCTCATCTAATCCATGCCCAGACAGGTCACTTGAAGAGACTGCTAAAACGTCAACACCTATTTTATCAAATCAATTTCCAAACTATTTCCCCCTAAATTCTCAAGCAACATTTTAAATCTCCCTGAACTTTCTACAATTACTAACAAAAAACTCCTTCTCCCTTAAACCTGTTCCCACTAACTATATCAAAACTCTACTCTCTTAGCTCAAACCACTTTCTGTATTTGCTGATGATATCCCTTCTTATTTTCTCCAGACTGCTGTTCACTCCATTGTATATATACTTACAAATCACTCCATCTCTGAATCTAAAGTCCCATCAATCTGGAAACAGTTTTACGCACTTCCTATTCATAAAGGAGGCAACTCTGCAAAAATTTCTAATTTCAGACCTATCGCTATCCTTTCCCCTCTCTCTAAAGTTCTTGAAAAATGCATACACAAACAAGTTATGCATTATCTCATACATGATAAACTGCTCACTCCCACACAGCATGGCTTCCGTCCTAAGCATAGCACCACCACAGCTCTACTATCTTTTCTCAGCATTATTATTACCCTAGCCAAACATGACCATAAGCTCATATCTTGCCTACTCCTTGACCTATCTAAGCCTTTTGACACGGTCTCTCAGGGAAGTAAATATTGTGGGAAGAAATAGCCAGGGAATTGTTATGGCTAGGCTTGTATAGGCCCCTAGGGTCAATAGGCTAGTACCAACCTATGAACCTTCTGCTACTAAACAAACTGCAGAAGCTTAACTTTACCCCTGATACAGTTGTATGGTTCTCTAGCTATCTCACTGACAGGCTTCAATCAGTACGATAGGGCTCTGCACTGTCTACTCCCTCTTCCAGTAAGAACGGTTGTCCCCCAAGGATCCATACTTGGACCATTACTTTTTAACATTTTTACCAACTCTCTTGCCTCCGTTTGCCCTCAGTCTAACATTGTTCAATATGCTGATGAATCTACAGTCATCACTATTGCCAACTCACCCTCTGAACTCCAACTCACCCTCTGAACTCCAATCAACTACCCAGTCATCCTTCAACTCAATAGACTTGGCTCACAAATAACCAGCTCATCCTCAACCCTAAAAAAAAAACAAAATTACTACTCTTTCTTCCTAAAACTGTAAACCACATTAAATCTTCCTTCACCATAATGTCCCTAAACAATACTCCTATAGAAGTAGAATCTTGTACAAAACTACTTAGCAGATCTGATGAAGTTTGGGCATTCTACAAACGAAAAGTGCCTTATGTTACTTGGATTCAGTTTTCTTGTTTTTTATTTTAATAAACTGATGTAACTATAACCGTGTGGATTACAAAGCGGACTTTCTTCGCCTTGTCACTGTATTTGGTTGTTTGAGTTCGATTATCCAGTTTGGCTTCTTTGTAACTTCCTAAGCTTTGTAATACACTGCTTACTGCTCTCGAATTTACAAATCTTAAATCAGTGTACTTCCTATGTTTCTACTCCTTTTACTGTGGTATAATTATGTAACTACTGTATGAGATTTGAAATTTACTTGTAAATCTTAATTGTTACCTTAATGTTTTAAATTGTTTTGTATAACTTAGAGCTTTTCTCCCCAGGCCTCGCTGAAAAAGAGCATGAGCTCAGTCGGACATTCCTGGTCACCAAATATAAAATAAAATAAATAAATAAAATAAACTGCACTACGTCCTTACATTTCACTGTTAAAGTATTCTTTACGTAGGAGAGAGAGTACAGCATCTAAGAAAGTTGGGAGGAGGAAGACACAAAAGAGTCCTCAACAACTCTTGCAAAATAGCCCTGGAAACAACCTCCAATTTATAATGTTTAATGAAAGTATGAAGAGAGGACCAAGTAGCAGCTTAAAGGATGTAACTGGTATCCAAACCCTTGAAAAAGGTACCAGAAAAGGCTATCACACTTGTAGAATGCCCCTTCACAGAAGAAGAAAGACAATGGTCATGAAAGAAATAATACAAGGAAATGGCCTTAGAAATTCAGGATGAGATGGTTTGTTTGGAAACAGCCAAACCCAAAGTGCTGGGATAAAAAGAAACAAAAAAATGCTCTAACTTGTAACTTGCTTTCCTTTTACCCAAATAATACCCAAGCTAGCTTTGTAGATCCAAGGTATGAAGAACGTTCTTACTAGCAGACTGTGCAGATGGAAAAAGGAAGGAAAGTGAATAGCGTGATTCAGGACGAAGAAGACGCACCCTTTTCTCTGTGAAAAACCAAAAAAGGAGGAATGGTCACGAGAGCCGGAAGTTCAGAAACTCTCTTGGCTGAAGAGAGAGTAACAGAAGGAAAGTCCTGCAAGTACAATATTGCAAGGAAGCTGAACTAGCGGGTTCAAAAGGAGCCCAGAGTCAATTTTACAAGTACAAAATTGAGGTTCCCAAGAGGGTGGGAAAGCTTTCTGGGAGACCTGATATGAAGGACATATTTAAGAAATTGCTTGACAAGAGGCCAAAGGAGGAGTTAAGTATAGATGAGCAGAAATTGCTGAAAGGTGAGCTTTAACTGAAGAATATGTCAACCCAGTATGAAGCAGATCACAAAAATAAGAGAAAACCAGAGGAACCCCGACTAAATGAGGATCCTGATGGCAAAAGAGGCACCAGACAGAAAATCTCTTCTACTTGGATATGTATGATTTTCTAATATTGGGTTTCCTGGACTCCTGCAGAGCCCATACGACATCCTCAGAAAAGACATGCCTAAAAGTAATCAATATCCTATCAACTGCAGACATTTGAAAAGTTGACAGGTGAGGATGGATAAGAAATCCCTTTTCTTGTGTAAGATCCACCTGGTGAGGTAAACTTGTGGTGATTTCCCCTGGCAAGTGATAAAACGGAACAAATGTTGTCTGAGCCAAAAGTGAATTACCACCAAGATTCTCGAAAAGTCCTGCTTGATTCTGTGCAGAACTCAAGGTAACAGAGAATGGGGTTGGGGAAGGTATATAGAAACATTCCCACTCAAGGAAAAGATGGGGAGTCCACTTTCAAAGTCAGATGACCTTGTACTCTGGCACAGAAAAAAGGAAGATTTCTATTCATACACAAGGCAAAAAGATGTACCTGTGGAATACCCCACCAATGGACTATGTCCAAAAATACATCTCTGTGAAGCATGCAATTGTGACCACTAGACTATATTCTGAAGGAATGTAAACCACCTGGAGAGTCACTTGATACTGGATAGCCAGATCCCATGCCTAAAAAGCTAATCTTCAAAGAAAACAGGACTTAATGACCTCCTGCTTGTTGATGTACCACATCACAGTGGTATTGTCCATGAAGATTTTGAGGGGGCCAGGGTGGGAAAGGGATGAAAAGCTTCCAAAGCCAAATGCAAAGCTCTCTTCTGTTGATATGATCTGACCTCTAATAAGGAGGCAAGAGACCCTGGATCTTTAGAGGGTTGCAAGAGGCCCTCCACCCCATTTCTGAAGCATCCATGTACAGTTCCTGAGACAGAATTGGAGTCTGGAAGAGAAGTCCTAGATATAGACAGAGTTGTTGAAGCTACCAGTGGAACTCAAGTTTCTGACAAGAAAGAGAAAAGTACAGTTTTGTACCTACCATAAATGTAGATGTCCGATAGGAATGCATCTGCAGTCCTTACAAATGGGTAGTCCTGTAGTCAGGCAGCCCTTCGGTCGGCCGGATTCCAAAGTCTGGGTCTGGCTTCGGCTGGTGTCGCGCTTCACCCGACGTCATAGCTGCAGTTCTTCGGGTATAAAGGCATCAGCCGACGCCATTTTCCTCAGTGTTTCTTGCCCCAGATGCCAGGTGCCCTCTTGGATGGCTAAATTTGGATAAATGCCAATGTTTCCAAATAGTAGAGAGCAAACACATAAAATAAGCATGTATGTACATATATACAAACAAATACACCATAATAGATCCCCCCCAAGCTAGCTGAAGGATGGCAAATACCCTAGGAGTACCACAGAGGTGAAGGTGGGTGGGTAATCCTGACTGCAGATGCATTCCTATCGGACATCTACATTTATGGTAGGTACAAAACTGTACTATGTCCTTCAAGGATGCATCTGCAGTTCTTACAAATGGGTAGAATACCATAGCTAAACTAGGGAGGAGGAAAAAAGGAGAGGTTATGGTGTAGTTAGGATCCCTTGCAAAACAGCAGTGGCAAAACCTGCTCGGGATCTAGAGTATAAAGGTAAATTGTAATGCTTGGCAAATGTATGCACGGAGGTCCAAGTAGCAGCCTCTATAATGTCCTTGGTAGCCACTCCTCGTAAGAAAGCTGTGGTAGTGGCTGTAGCCCTTGTGGAGTGAGGCCTGATGTTCTCTGGAGTTTTCTTTCCATGGTAGGAGTAACAAAATCTAATGCAATTTCCTATCCATTTGGAGATTGTCTGTTTTGAAATTGGTTTTCCTTCCTTTCCTGTTGCATATGCTACCAGAAGCTGGTCAGTTTTTCTATTGGACTTGGTCCTGTCCAGGTAGTAGCGTAATTGTCTATGTACATCCAAGGTATGCAGCAGTCTTTCTCCCCTGTTCTGTGGGTTGGGAAAGAATGTAGGTAGGTGGATAGCCTGATTTAAAGACACTCTGGATACCACCTTAGGCATAAATGTAGGATTTGTCCTCATGGACACTCTATCTTGATGGAAGATCAGGAAGGGTTGCACTGCCATTAATGCCTGTAGTTCAGAAACCCTTCTTGCTGAGGTGATTGCCAGCAGGAAAGCAGTCTTTTGTCTGCTTGTATCAGGCAGTCGTCCAGGTAGGGATAAATTTGGATCCCCTGAAGTCTGCAATGAGCAATTACTGATGCCAGGCATTTCGTGAACACTCTGGGCGCAGTAGATAAGCCAAAGGGCAATGCTGAGAATTGATAATGCTCTGATCCTGCAAGAAATCTGAGGTATCTTCTGCAAATTGGTCGTATGGGGACGTGCAGGTATGCCTCCTTGAGATCTAGAGTTACCAGCCAAGACTCCTTGCCCAGCATGGGAAGAAGCTGCTGTAGGGTCAGCATTTTGAATTTTGGAACAATGAGGAATGTGTTTAAAGCGGACAGGTCGAGAATAGGCCTCCATTTGCTCTCTTTTCTTGGTACCAAGAAGAGTCTGGAGTAAAATCCCTTTCCTTGTTCCATAGATGGTACCTATTCCACAGCTCTCATTCTTAATAATTGAGATATTTGCTTTAGAGCTTCTGCCCTTTGAGTAGGTGGTAGGTTTGGCATTCCTCTCTTTCCTGGTAGAGTATGGAAATGGAACCTGTAACCTTGGTCTATAGTTTGCAAAATCCATTTTTCCCTTGTGATGCAATGCCAGTTCTTTGAAAATAAGGCTAGCTTTCCACCTACGGGTGCTTCCAGTTGTTCCCTGGTAGGCGGTGCCACAGCCAAGTCACTGTGATTGTGTTGTTGTAGTGGTGGTGGCTGCGTCCGTGCCTCGCTGGTTGTTACCTTGCCACTGGCGTCCCCTGTAGGCACCCCTGGATTGGTTTCTGCCTCTTGAACGCCTATTCCTGCCTCTCTGTGTCTTAGAGGAGTCCGGAAAGGACCAATTCTTGGAGGGCCAGTTCCTGCTAAACCTTGGAGGTTGAACCTGTAAGAAATCTTTCACTGTTTGTACAGATTTCGCCTTCTCTTCCATCTTTTTTAGTACCTGCTGTGCAGGGGAACCAAATAAATTGACTTTGTCCATGGGTGCATCCAAAAGCTTTGATTTGACATGGTCTGGTAATGCCTGCTCTTTCAACCATGCATGTCTCCTGATAACTGTGCCAGTCATGGCTGATCTAAAGGAAGCCTCCAGTGCATCATAGCCACATTTTAAAGAATGGTTACTAACCTGCTGTATGTTATGTACCATTTCCTGAACATATTTCTTATCTAAAGATTCTTCAGAGGACAGCTTTTTAGTTAACTGGTCAAGCATAAACTCTTGATACTGAATCATATGAAATTGGCAGTTCAAAGCCCTAGCTGACAAAGTAGCAGAGGTGTAAACTTTTTTACCCCATCTCTCTAAGGACCTGGATTCCCTGTCAGAGAGGAGGGGGTTTTTAGTAGATGTAGTTGCTACAGCTTTAGGGCCCTGGGAGATAGTCTCTGGATCTGCAAGCAAAAGGAGCCTTGTATAAATGGTGATGAGTGTCCGGGACCCTGTAGAACCTATCGGGCTTAGCAGGGGCCGGGGGTAATGAATCAGGAGCAGTGCAAGCATCATTAAAAGCATCATCTACAACAGAAAGAACTGGAGGTATAGCTAAAGGCCTATGCTGTGGCAAATGTAAAAAGGTTCTAAGCCTTTTTCTGGAGTCTGAGAAATCTTGGCCCTGCCACTGAAATTGTTCCCTCATAGCATGCAAGGTTTCCCCAAAGGAAAATTCCTCAGGTGGAGAGGCTGAAGGAATGGACTCTTCAGCATCAGAGTCTTCGTAAGGGGAATAAGGAGCCTCAGGAGGGTCTGTATGTTCTGAGTCATCAGAGGAATCATCTGTGGATACTGGCTCTGGGGGCTCTGCTCTAGGCCTCTTCTCTGGAGGTGGAAGAGAGGTCCTGTCTGGATGAGGTTGGGATCCACGAATTAAAGAAATGAGATCCTCAGCCAAAGAAAGCATATGGGAACTGGTGCTGGGCCTGTGAGAGGGGGGTTTGGCAGGCACCGTTTTTGAAGCTTTGGCTGCTTTAGCCCTGGCAAAGGCCTTAATAGACATGGCTG
The DNA here is from genome assembly GCF_019279795.1 of Protopterus annectens. Lineage (NCBI taxonomy): Eukaryota > Metazoa > Chordata > Ceratodontiformes > Protopteridae > Protopterus > Protopterus annectens. The sequence goes on from NC_056732.1 coordinate 1,045,990,679, forward strand.
CAGGAGGCCTAGCAGCTCCACGTGCAGGGGTTGAAATATCCAAGGGAATAGTGTCTGATAATTCCTGAGAAACCGCAACTGCAGGTTGGATTTCAGAAGCCGATTCCACCAGGATAGAAGAGGCCTCGGTAGAAGGCATGTTTTCGGCTGGGGGAAGAACCGCTTGCTCGGTTTCAGCCGAAACCGAGACACTCGTGGTTGGCTTAACCGCGGTTTCGGCCGAAACCGCGGACCGCGAGTGTCGGTCCTTTTCCCTGCGTTTTTTGGTTATTTGTGAAGTCGGAGGATCCGACGGCATGATATAAGCAAAATCAGAGCCGAAAAACTGTTCTGCAAATTCCGACCGACGTCTAAGCGTCCGTCGGTTAAAAGAAGCACAGGCTAGACAAGCTGCTACGTCGTGGACTGGGCCTAAACAAGGTAAGCAGTAAGAGTGGAAATCTTTATGAGGTATTTGTTTCCCACAAGTTAAACAGTTATTCACTTTTTCTGACATCGGTTGAGGCAAGAAAGAGTCCCCAATGGGGTACTTAGCTTTTTAGAAGTCTTCGAAGTAGTATTCGGTAGTAGTAATCTCTGGTTCTGACCGACCGGCACTTGCGAACAGCTTCTGCTTCGGGCGCCACGCGGCAAGAAAGACTGAGGAAAATGGCGTCGGCTGATGCCTTTATACCTGAAGAACTGCAGCTATGACGTCGGGTGAAGCGTGACACCAGCCGAAGCTAGACCCAGACTTTGGAATCCGGCCGACCGAAGGGCTGCCTGACGACAGGACTACCCATTTGTAAGGACTGCAGATGCATCCTTGAAGGACATCCGTGGATTCCAGAGGAGTGGCAATGTTGAAGCCACATTGATTTGAGGTACCACTGTAGCTTCCTCATATGGAGCCTGGTGACAGGAGGCACAGGAATAGTGGAGGCCATAAACCTCAGAACTCTGTGAAACTCCTGACTGTAAGAGTGGACAGAGGAAGGAGAGACTAGAAAAAGGTGGTCAGAAACAAAACCTTTGGAGCAGGAAGAGAAGCCAATATGAGAAGAACCTGAATCCAGCACCCTAGGAAAACATGATCCTGGGACGACATCAGAACAGACTTCTGGTGGTTTATAGTGACCCCAGATGTTGCAAAAGACAAATGGTAAAGTGGAGATCCCACAACAGACTGCTGGAAGAGGATGCATGGATGAGTAGTTTGCTGAGATATCCCTTGAAGTTTGCAAAAGGCAATGACAGGAGCAAAGCATTTGGTGAATACCCTTGGGGCAGTAGAAAGGGCAAATCAGGGAACTGACAATAGAGTAAGAAACAGAAATGTAAAAATTTCTTGAACAGCGGGTGAATGGTGATATGGAGGTAGGCATCCTTGCAGTGGAGTAGAAACCAAAAAGGCCAGAGGAAGAAGAGGAAACAAGGTCTAAAAAAACAGCATTTGAAAAGAAAAAACCTTTTGATATATGCTGAACACAGAAAGATCAGGTATGGGTCTCCAGGTACCTTCCTTTTGAGGAACCAAAACATTCTAGAGTAAAACCCTCATATCCATTTGGGAGGGTCAGACAGGCTGAATAGTGACCTGATCCAAAAGGGACTGCAAAACCCCTGGAAAATGAGGGGGCTCTGGAATGCCTGAGAAGGGGGTGGGGAGTGAGATTTCCAAACCATGAAATACCCCTGACAAATGACAGCATCCAAATCTACAAGATGATTTGATACCAATTTGAAAGGGACAGAGAAAGGCAGAGAGACAAGGGTACCTAGCCAAGGAGAAAAGGAGGCCAACTGCCAAATGGAAAGAAGCTTGTCCTGAAAGGAGGCTTCTGAGAGGATCAGCAAATTTAGCAGGATGAATATGCCTAGATCCCTTCTTACCCTTGAGAGATGGAGGAGTCTGTCTGCAGACAATGGTAGACTTAAGAAGGGTAATTCCACTGGAATTTGGGGACAGGAGAGACATAAATATGATCTTGCAAGGCCTTACCCTTATCCTGAAGGGACTTAAGTCAGCAGCAACTGTCTCAAAAAGATTTTTATTATCAAGATGGTTTTAATACCACTAGGTAAATCCTGTAGACATAGCCAAGAAAATCACCATCACACAGTCAAAAACAGCAGCCCTGGAAGAGGCGTCAGCAGCCTCATAACTGCATTTTATGGAGTGACCAGTGACCTATGAAGCAGATCCATGCAGAGGGAAAGAGCTGAAGAGTTCCCATCAAAATCAGAAAGGTCAGAGATCACTGAAGTAACCGGAGAAAGAAGGGCCAACACACACCTGGTCATGTGGGTTTGGTAATTAATAGTTCTAAAAGACAAGATGTATGTATTTTACCCAACCTCTCCACTGCTCAATTATCTTTATCTGAAGGAAGAAGTAGAAAGCATGACAAGAGCTCAGAAGGCTTGTCAGAGGAAACAAATCAATGAAGGCTCAGCCAAAGTGCACATACAAAAATTTGCAATCCTCAGGCACCTTATAAAATCTTGTCAGTTCTTTTTAGGACCCAGGGGTTGAGAATCAGGAACCACAGATGCAGCAGAAAATGTGTCCAAAAGGGCTGCTAAAACAGGAAAAACAGCAGATGGCTTAGAAGACTCCATCTGTAAAAGCTCCTAATATCTTTTATGGATGTCAGAGAACTGGAAGCAATCCCACTCCATTACACAAACAATAGTATCCTCAAAGTATGATTCTTTGAAGGGGGAGTCTGGACTCAAAGAAACTTCTTCCTCAGAACCAGTCTAGAGAGGAAGGAATTTAAGAGGAGTAAGCCAGGGATTCCTCCCTAGAGAACAAATCCTCATCAGAGGAATCCAATTCCCTAGGCTTCTAAACAGGGGTGGAAGACCAGGGAGGAGTAGGGACAGACATTCACCCCTTGAGGAGGGTTCAAAGCCATTAAGGCATTGAATAGAACCAGAGTACAATCCTGTCATTCACATGGGTCTATACCACATTGTCGAATACTTACTTCATCCAATCACTACTTGTCGAAACCTCTAATCATCGAATAGCCATTTCTTCAAACTTTTTCACAGGGAAAAGCAACGGCTGGTCAACCTTGTGCCGGTCACTAAATTCTAAACATTTAAAACCCACCCAAGTGGGGAGGCTTCATCCCCCACACCCCCTAACTAAATACACCAACTCCAACATCGTACAACAGTGGGGAAAAGGGCAAATCCCTGATGATGCCCAGCCATTGTTTTTCCCTATGAAAAACTTTGATGAAATGGATGTTCGATAAATAGCAATTCGAAGTAAGTATTCAACAATATGATATAAACCCCATTCACACTGGGTACCTTTAACAACAAGGGCAATAGGTTTGTTTTTTTCTTGAGCAGGTCGTCTGCCTGAAAGGCTCTCAGTGGTTCAGATCCTTGATGAGATTAGATAATAGTAGTCGGAATCTCTTCCCTTACCAAAATGTGAGGAATACCCCTCAGCCCTCAGAAATAATCAGCTGAGGTTCCTCCCTCAAAGTCCAGAATGGATTTCAGAAAAGCCTCTAAGGACATGCGAGAAGTCAGATCCATGCCAGCCTCCTATGGGGTAATGGCAAAGGAATCCATAGCAAGCACAATACAGTCGTCAGGGCCTTCACTAGCTTCTACAGCAACATTCTGGGGAGGCCAGACAGCAACTAGATCAGGTCTAGCCTTTTTGGCCTTCTTCTTGGCAGATGACCCTTGGGATGGTAGGATTCCACCATAGCTCCCTGGGCCAACAGCTGTTGGTTCTCAAGGTATACGGACAAGGAAGATAAGCGACTATGAAGGATCTTAGGGACAAATGCTTGACAGATGGAGCGCTGCATATGGTTTCTTGGAATGCATGATCACAAGTACAATACAATAAAAAGGCAGAGAAGAAACCTCAATGGGGCACTTAATCTGAAGATGGTTTTGGTAACCAGCATGGCAGAAAGGCATTCAGACCAACATTTGAGAATGGCATTTGGAATGGTGGCAAAGAAGTTCTGAGTGTTTGCATCCGTACATCACCTTTATGCACTACTTTTTACATGGGGAGCATACATGTGATGAATGGTCCGTATAAAAACTAAAGGCTTTTGGTATACTGGCCAGACATTGGGCTATCCTTGGCAGGAGATCCCTTATGTAAAGAATACTGAAACATTGATATAGAAAGACAATAGTAGTGCATTAGTTATCAGTGTTTTCAATTACTGCACAGTTCATTTCTTGCACATCCTCCTACTGGTTTCCTTCTACATTCCCAGAATGTGCTGTGCTGCTAATAATTCTAAGTCAGTGTGCACGTGTGTGTTCTGCAAAGGATTAGCATCACCACTCATGATGGGTTTCTATGCCTTGCACGCAGTGAGTGCTAGGATATGCTCACAATTTTCTAAGGAATACACAACAGCAGCACTAAAAATAACCAAACAGATGTGAAATAGTACAATTATCCCTGCATTTAGTTTACATTTGGATTCCAAAAGGTTCATAATACAAATCTGAACTCCTTTAATCTGTGTAAATATTTATTCCTACTGTACTATTCTGAAGTTAAATGCTAACTGAGAAATGAGACTCATGAACTTTGTGTTCCAGGAAGTAGGCCTTGTACTCACAAGAATGGGGTACCAAAATCCCTAGATATTCATAAAGATAGCTTCACAATGGGGTAAATCCTGTATGCAGTATTATCCCTTTGTGTAACTGTAATACTTGGTGCATGCAACACTATGTAAATGACTCCCCTCCCAGAAGTTAACAGTACTCAGGAACACTACATCAATTGCATATGGTACGGTCTCAACTATACATATTTAAGACTAGAACTTTGTACCTACAGCTGATACAGACAAATACGCTACCACAATCACACTTAATCCAGGCCCAGCACAGTAACACAGTAAAGCTTCTGCCAAATACAGCACTGCTCTACATCTCCTCCTCATTATCACATTATAGCACTGACCAAAGCTCTGCCATCATGCCTACTGAATGGCAAAGTTTTAAGAGCACTGTGTGATATGACAGAGGCCATATAACAGGAAGCAACTACTTAGTAAGTTTATGTCAGACACATTATACCTTACTAAATTGCATATCACTGCTGTGCAATGTAGCTTTATGATATTACACGGGGAATCAGTCTGTAGCATCGATGTGCATAGTACACCACTGCATATTATGAATACCTGTGCGCTATTCACAGACAATACTATTCTTCAGTACAGCATCTGTCATTACTATGATCCATGCCAAAGTTCTAAACATACTGCGCAGAATGCATTTATGCAACAATGCATTAACTTTATGGGTTCGTAGGTTGCTACTAGCCAGATGGACTCTGTAACCACGCACTGCCAAGCTATGTAGCACACGAACATGCATACTCCCAGAGAGAGTTACTGAAAGGATTTAAGGCCTGAACAACATGTCCTACACAGACTGCACTATACTCAGTACCCCAAAGATAGCCAGGATGTGACCTGTGTCTAGTGCACAAGGCATCCTCGGACCCACTACTGATGGGTTTACTTCACATCAGTAAGTCAGATGGCATCAGAATGGGATCTGAACTTCTTCTGCATCAACATAATGGTTTGGAGGGACAGGTATATCTCACAAATTATACCACTGCTATGGAACAGACACCTATCCAGCTAAAATAAAGTTCATCCCTGTACATTTTCAAGCACAACTTAGAGCTACGGAAGGAAAAGAGAAAATGTACCCCAGCACAACACACTGGACTACTAATAGACAAAGGCAGCTTCTAAATGCTTTTTCTCATGCATGGGTAATGCTGAAATTATCTACTGTATGATCCCAATTATTCTCATTAGAGGTAGTGTAAAAGCTGCTGATCATTGGATGGGAAAGGCCAGTTTGCAACCAAATGGAATGGGTTGTTTCAAATATGGAAGGGAAACTTGGCTGGGCTTAGAATGTCCCAAAAGGAAAAGCTAAGCTAGTGCTTACCTATGAACCTATGTACTCCAGACAGTTTACTGGTTAGATTCGTCAAGGCAGGACCAGAAGGAAGCCAATAAGTTATACTGCTTGATATGTAAGGGCAGCTTGTTCGACAGGTAAGGGTTTTTTTGGTGAAGGAACTCTCTCTTCAAGAGATCCCGTTTTTGCTGTGATGACGGCTAAGGTCCTTGGAACAAGTGTGTTCAGTATTAAAAACATTTCTGAGGTAGAGGTGGTCTACCAGGGCATGGTCTTTCATTAAAGGTAAACTGAGAGTGTGTTTAGTTTCTGTGTAGCAGAAGTCCTTTGATGTTTTCAGCTAGAAAATATTGCAGTCTGTCTAGATGGGTAAGGCATCTGGAGTGGTACATTACAAATGCTGCCTGTATTCTATGAGGGTCCCTATTAATTATTTGAACTTTTCAAAGTTCGAATGTCATATGGTTGACAACATATGATCGAACTTTGAAATGTTCGAAGGTTAAAAGCAACGGCTCCGTATGACACAGAATGGGAACATTTCCCTTTTCTGCACTGAAGTGTGATCTCGGAGTTGGTATATTTAAGTAGGGGGGTGGGGGGTGCAGGGGGGCTTGCCCCCCTGCTCAGAGAGTTCAGGTAAGTTTTTTTTTTTTTTTTTTAATTATATTTTCGAAGTTTCAAACTTTGCTCATATGTTGTTGAATATATGAGGTTCGAAGTTTTGAAAATTTGAATATATAATATAGACCCTTCTATGACTGTGACATCCTTAGACATGGAGGATATACCCTTGATAATTAACTTAGGCAAAACAGAAACATTCCTCAACTATGACAGTTAGACGATGACTGACAGATAATAGTTAACTGTCAGTGATGCTAACCCGAACTCTGATTACTTGTCTATCTTAAGCTGGGTCCTACTTACATGGCAATCAAAAGGATAGACTCATTTCCCAAAAGCAGCTACACTACACTACACTTTTCGGGATTAAGCTTACCAACATGGCTTGTACACAGAGTGTTATTTCTGGATAAACCCTCTTGGAGGATATGAGTATTGATGGGGGAGTCAGTAATAACACCCAGTTTACTGCCATTGGCAAACATGATTAGCCATGGACCTCTGACAACTGGTTTCACACTGGTAAAGTAAACAACAAAGAAGAGATCCAATGTAGAGTCCTGAGACACCTCATTAGTGAGATGCTTTTCAGATGAGAAGTAACACCAACTCTTACTGTGTGTGTTTAATCAGGAGAGCCAGTTTGCAACAGAATGGGTAACAGAGGTTTACATTTACACTATTTAAGTTCATTAATAATGCCAGAATGATGAATTGTAGCAAAGGCTTCTGCAAGGTCCAGATAACTATTAAGGACAAACTGCTGTCTGTCAATGGCATCTGTTATTTTTTTAAAGAACTTGGCCAGATAAAGCAGACAGGCTCTACTTTCACAAAGCCACATTAATTAGGTCACTAATTTCATTGTTTATGAAGCTCACCAACATACAATTCATGAATTTTACAGATGACTATGGGCAAAGAGGTCAATAGATGCCAGGGTCTGGGGTGCAGCCATTCTTGTGAAGTGGCACCATGATGGCCATTTACCACAGGCCAGGTGGGTATCCTGTGGAGAGATAAAGGTTAAATGGGTTCAGTAATGATGTACTTTATATTAACTAGGAGACAGCCTGATATAGTCTGGGCTCACAAAGCTTTGCTTTTGGTTTTGGACAGCACTTCCAGGATCTGGTCTATAATGATTCAATGGAGGAAACACAGAAATGAGAGGAAGTATTGATAACAGACTTGAATTTTTTAGCTAGGACATTGGCTATGACTTTGGGATGAGAATAGGTAGCACCATTTAACAGGAGCTTGGTATTACTTTTAATAAGCCTAATGTAATTTAAAAAGCATCATGGTTATCCTTGAAGTAAGTGGCCACTTTATTTATTTGTCTTTGGTAATCCATAAAGTCTGACTGAGCCATTGTCCCATTCTCAGTGGAGGCTCAGGAAGAAAAGCTCCACAACTCATTCAAAAACATTTAAACAATGCCGGACAAGTAATTATATAAAAGGAGTAAAAGCTCTGCAATAGATTACACATTTCACAATGAACTGGGGAGAAATACTCCAAAAACACACAAAAAACATTTTAAAATAGCTAATAAATAATTGTATACAAGGGGACAAAAGCCCCACAACAGATAAAACACTTTAAAATAGACTGGGGTATACCTTGTATAAAGAAAGTAATAGTACATACAAAAAGAATGAAATACTTTTACAGAATATTGTTAGGAGAAATTGTGATCAAGAAAACAATATGTACTGCTAGTAGTAAGACACTTTCCATAAGTGGACAGCCTATGTCAAGTAAACTAATATATAGTTATTCAAATATGGGATACAATTCTAATATATGGAGGTAAGAAATAATAGATAATTCTGCTGCCAAAAGAGAGCAGTAGAATGAGATGAAGAGGAGTACTGTGCAGGAAAAAATAAAAGGACACGGAGGCAGTTGGCTTTTAGACAGAGATGACAATGTTATAGAAGGACAATAGACAGGAAAGAATAAGTGTCAGCTAAACAGAAGAGTATACATTAGTAACATGGCATGATGCCCCAACACTGGCACAGTAATCAAGGAGACACAATTCTCACCACTGGCAACAGTGGGGGACACGCACAGTGGGAGGATGACAAGTACACACACACACAGTAAAGTACAATTTTCCTTAAGGGCACACAGAGATCACACTCAGTCTGGGACTTATTTCTTCTCTTTCTCCAGATCCCCAATAAGACTCCTCACTGGCACAGCTGGAGTTGAGATCTCAGCTGAGTGTCCAAGATAAGACCTCCAGCAGCCTCTCTGTCCAACCAGCGCTTTGTGTCCCTGCCCACGTAACTGACACACGCACACTTTGAGATTTGATTTATACACACACACACACACACACCTGGGAAAGGCTGGCACAGGTTTACCTGCTATACCCCCTTCTGCCCAGAATATAAGGTAGTTTTCACTGCCACCAGCCAGCGCCTTATCAGCTACTTTAAGGCCCTTAGCAAAAGGTGTCCAATCTTACTGTGCAATGTTACTATTAATCCAAATGGTAGTTTGACCAAGAGACATGGCTATTAGGAGTGGCCCACAGTGTCACCAAATAGATATGCAAGTACACTAAGAGCGTAAATATGTCTCACAAATATCAGCCACAATGATGGGTTTAAATATATTTAATAATAAATAATAATAGAACAAGAAAATACTCAATAAATCATCACAGTAACTTCAGAGTTCAAAATCACAGGAAATATTTAAAACAACATGGCAGGACAATACAAAATTCAAATAAATACAGAAAACATCTGAACTAATCTTTACTATATTCTTTAATCAATCTAAAAGAAATTGCTGTACCCTACTTAACTTACTTACAGAGCAACAAGCATGCAGAAGTGGTGAATGGATGTTCTTTGTTAGGTCAAAGACAAAATACAAAATTCCCCCTCTCTTTCTCAGAGAATTATTAAATTAATATCTCAAATATTGCTGCTGGGATACTTGCAGGATGACATCACTTTTGTCATCTGACTATCCCAGGTGAAAACCCCATTGCTAGGAACTGCCAGCATTTTAGCATCTCCCCTATGAAAAATACGTACCTCTCAGATCTTTGCAACTGCTGGAAGACGTAAAACAATAAAACACTTACAAAACAATGCAGAAGGCATCCTGTCTCCTTGCTGCATTGAAACTAACTTTTATAATACAATCATAAAACACTTTAGTTTCAACTATTTTCTTGAAGTTTTGCAAGTTAACCCTCTATGTTTTAGTTTCCATGGTTAAAAATGTATACATTCGCACAGATACCATAGTGTATATACATTTCTATTCTAATCCAGCAGGGTACACTGTGGTCACACATCTAGGCCCAGTACTGTACAAACCCTGTTCAACACACACTTCTGTAACTGCAGTTTAATAGACACATAACATACAGTTTGAATACATTTGTAAGACAAGCACATGAATCATGTTGATATTCACAAATGACATATAATTATTTACAAAATTCCAGATAGCTGTGCTGGCAGTATCTCCTTCTGACACACTTCTATAAAAATCATATTAATATTCACAAATGGCATCTTATTTACAAAATTCCAGATAGCTGGACTGGCAGTATTTCCTTTTGTGACATATGGTATCATTAAAGTGAGAGCTACTTTTGATGCTACAGTGGTAGAGAGGGAATAATTCATTTTTTTTCTGCTATTATAGAGTTTATTTGGAAGTTCTACTACTGGAGTTTATTTTTGAATTTTTAATTATACTTAATGCCAGACAGAGATGGAATTCTCTATACACAGGTTCAGATGGGCATAAAAGTCAGAAGCATATGTAATGACCACAGAGTCAATGATGGGAGGTGGATTTGAATTTCTTCAGACCCACAGACTCAGACCATCAGCTTGGACTTGACATATTCTCGGAGTATGGTAGAGTTACTGGACAGGATGGTATTAGTTTTGAGGGGAAAATATTACAGTTTGGTAGTCAGATTTGATTAATGAAGGAGTAGCATTAGTAAGGGTGTAGGCAAAGGCAACATTTGTAAAAAGGTCAGATGTTCTGCATGTCTGAGGGGAGCTTAGGCTATTTGATCTAGGTAGTTAGTATTAAAAAAAAATCAAGGAAAAGATGGGCACATGTATTTGTGTAAGATTTCCAGTTAATGGATGGGTAGTTAAAGTTGCCCAGGATTACAGTATTGGGACTAAAAGGTACACTTTTATTCAGCTTACAGTGTAGGTATCACAGTCATCAGAAGGCAGTTAGAGGATTTATATCTAGCTATAATGTGGTAGTTGGCATTATTTAGTGTGACTAAATGGGGGAAAAGAAATACAGATATTTCCTTCCTGACTCCCAGATGGAGTTAAGTGGCAGGTGCAACATCTTGGTATTTAGTGAGTAATATCAGTACACTGAAAATAAGGTTCAGTAACCACACATATGTGCATGTATTCGAGTGTCAGCAAGGCCTCAGGATTAGGCAGTTGTCTTCATACTCCAAGTTGGACAGTGTCACCTTACTGTAAGCTAGAGCAGAATTTATTGGGTTGGAGTGTGCAAGAGATTGACATTGCCTATAAAAGGTATTATGAGGCAAAAAAAAAGTTTTTGTCAATATATGGAAGCCCTGACAATAGAGATGCAGGCCATCTTGAGTGAAGCAGACTAGCCTGACTATCATCGTCTTGCAGGCTGACACACACTGGATTTTCCTGGAATTACACTAGTTAGACAATTGCTAAAGTTAGCTACTACTGTCTTCTATACATGCACAGTCAGATCAATCATGTATCAGTGCAGCATCTAAAACATTCACTCCAATGTGGGCAACAAAGAGGTTGCACTTGTGTCTGGAGTGCAGCAAACTAAGGTTTCTGTTCACATCACAAATCCTGGCACCAGGTAGACAGATGACTATGTGGAACATCATTGTGTCTGATTACAGAGTAAACTACTACTGGTACATTGCCAAATGTGACCATAGCATCTACAGACCTAATGGGTATGAGCCTGGAGTCAGAGAAATTCCTTTTGGATGGGGAAGCAGATGAGGCTGTATTTCTAGTTAGAGATTATGAAGCTGAGGTTTGTCAAAGCAGGATCTACATGCTTAGGTAGTGAGTTCTTTACAACCTCAGCATAAGTGGGTCTCTGATGTGGCAGTAAGCTGTTGACACGTGGTATGTGAGAAGCCAGCCTCCAAAAGGGCAATGTATTTGCACCTCTCACAAGTGGTGTCAGTACAGGATAAGACTAAGGGATTGTCAGTAACCATGAAACAGCTGCTACATTACCTCAGCATCCCTAGTACAAGTAGGACTCAGCCCATTCTTGAAACATAACATCAGAGAACGCTACAAGCACGAACAGAAATGATTACATACTTATGGTAGGTGTGAAACATGCAGTTGGCTAGTTCAATTCAAATACATTCAAACTTTTTTTTCTGTTGCATGGTCTCCTTGAGAGTTTCACCAGCAGATTTATTTTGTTTCCAAATAAAATAAAGATCAAAACATAACACATTTTCCAATTAACTTACTGTTTTTTTTTCTCTTATTTCAAAATAAAATATAAGGGAGCAAACCCAAGAACAAAACTCTAGCCAACTTAATTGGGGACTAAGAAGTTCAAAGATATGCATTCTATAAATGCAATACGACAGGAATTACAGGGACATGATGGACTTTGCAGAGGTAAGAAGGCCCTCGGTTTGTGGCACAAGTCCAAACATCAGTGGCCAGTCCATTATTTCTCTTTAACACCCTTCATATTAGGTTTAATTAGGAGCTGAAGCACTAGTTGCAACTCCATTGAGACAAAGATTAAGAAACATCATTTTAAAAGGCACTGTGGTTTTGTGGCCAGTGTCAAATAAGGCAATTCAACAAAAGTGAAGAATGGTTCTACCTTTACACTAATGTCCAGTTGGATATCTTCAGTGGTATGCAAAAGGAATGATTCAAGGGACTGAAAACCTGCTCTGAAAACACTTACAACCAGGATGGAAAGTTGTTGTTTAGAGTCACTGCATAACTTGTTCAAAAAGCTGGATACCATATTTCTAGTTTTTGTTTCTTCATACCTTGTTTTACTGGTTGCAGGATGTCGTTTTAACATCAACTCCTTCCTGTTTGTTAACTACCCCTATGCCCTGTTTAGCTAAATAGGAAAAGTGCCTACAGGACAGGCTTATAGCCTGGTATCTCAGACTGCAGATAGCTAACCAAAGATGTTTTTACTGTTTATATACATTCATAATAAAGTTATAAGTGGTTAAAAAATTACAGGCAATTGTTTTAAGTTAACATCATGTCTGGGTTGTTCTATAATGAGAAGGAACCAAAGCTTAAGAGACTGAACCACCCCCATATATCAAGTTTCAAGGACAATGTAAGCACAGACTTCTGTTTCTAACTATTAATTACTGATCCATGTACACAAACTACAAGGGAGGGAGACCTACTGTATACCTAGTGTGTTTTCCTCTCCTTAACCAATAACAGAAAGGAACATGCTGCTTGCAAACAATCATGCTCTTTAAAATGAAAAGTTGAGTAAAAAACTGCTATCCGGGGCATATGTGCATTTATTTATTTTATATGAAACCTGGTTAATTACCAGTCATAATCACACAATAATATGCCAAGTATTCTAATTTACTACACATCTGCCAGCTTTTCTCGTTTTTTCATGTGTAACATACAAGCAATTTCATGTGATATACCAGCAACAATTTCAATTAATAAAGTACTTTTTTTATTTTGTTTTACAGTACTAAGTACTTAATAAGGTGATCGTGGATCTTGAACCTGGGTCTTGCCTTGGATAATGCTGGTAGGCTTTTCTCCAACACAAGGCAGTGTTTATGCTGGTAGGCTTTTCTCCAACACAAGGCAGTGTTTATATCAAACTGGCAATGGTGAATGTTAAGACTTCCTAGGGCGAATGAACCTCAAATTATACAATAATTACCACTTTTAGATAGTGGAACAGAAGTGAGACAGTTGCAAAGATTACAGAAGTCATTCTTACATACTGAGGTAAAGACGATGATTCCAACTTCCTCACCACAAACACAGCATCGTTGGAAAGAGTAGCATTTATTTTTAAAATGCTGACTTAATACTTATTTCTGAGCTGCCTGTACTTGAAAGAGTTTGGTTTCTGTTTGCTGCAGCATTCGACTTTCCATAAAGTTTCAAAGGAATTATACACTTGGAATAAAACTTTTTTATATACATATGTGCAGAGACATTCATTTTTCTATATGGCAGTGCGATTGGTGCCTTTATTCTAAACATTGCTTATCTAAATGCAAAATGCATAACAAGCATATAAAAATTTCAAGTTTAGCTCAAATTGCCTAACTTACTTGTTTACAACAGTTAAAAAGAAACTCCACTTGCTAGCCGCATTCTGCTGAAGCAGCATTTTTGGAAAATTCAGGAGGGCTAAGGGATTACTTTCATGGGGACCAAAACATTTTCGGACTGTTTGTTCTTTTCACTGAACAAAGTTTAAGGAAAGGGCAGAACCTACAATTCTGGCTTTTCTTGTTAGCAGATCTGGTTGTCTCTAGATATTAACTATGGCTAACGTCTTAAATGACAATATTTCTAAAAATGTACATGAATGCACACTTTGATGACCATATTCCATATAAAGTATACCTAAGCAGCCTCTTCAGTTAAACTTTGTTTCTAAAAAATGTGCCTAAATAAAAAAAGTTGACATCTAGATTTAATGTTTCTGTGAATCAATATATTTTTCCATAGGTATGTTTTTTGTAAAGAAACATGTGAATGTTTAAAACTGTAACTACCAAAATGGCCTAGTCATTTAAGTCCTCTTGTTCAGCCCATCTAGCTTGTTAAAATAAATATATTAACACCTTGTGCTGGGTTCATGTATGAATTCTCCTGGTAGTAACTGCCTTTTGGATTAAAAGGTTTCTAATGATAGTATAAGGTATAGTACAACACCTGCCAGGTCAGTATTTCATCAAACTTCAAGAAAGCTTTATGCATGTGTAAACTTACAAGCAGCCACCCTTATTATAAATAGAAACCTTAGCTTCTGCAAGGGCTCTTGATGTGACATCAACCAAGTACAAATCAGAGGAGAGGAAGTGCAGCAGGTATTTTTCTCACTCACACCCAAGTCTTGGGTTGGTGAAACATGGCTATACAAACTTCTTTCAACATACAACTGTGAAGAGCTTAGGATACAGCATGCACACTTGGTAAAAAGGAAATTTTCTTTCAAGAATGGATGGATGTTTCTGTTGAAATAATTCCGAAATCCCACTAAATGTGCTGGGAAATTTTAGCTCTTAGAATGAAGACAAAAATTTAGTCAATAATTCTTCAAGTTGCACCTGCTGAATCCAGCACCATGGTATAGAGGATTAATTCCTTAACGAAGACCTAGGTGATCCAGGTTTGCTTCGCAGTTTGGGCATCTGAAGTGCTGGCAGGGAGGAATGGGTGTGCCCATCCCAGGCGGGGAGGAAGGGAGCTTGACTAGGCATTCCTTGCAGGGAGATGTGGTCCATAGAAAGGAGTAGCCCTCAGACAGACAAGTGAACACGAGAGGGAAATCCCGCAGTGGATAAAGTCGGTGGCATGATCCCATCCCCAAAATATCCTTAGGTTTCATGCCAACACCAGTCATAGACTGGAGATAGTCCAGGAATTATAAGAGGCTTGTAGACTTGGTGATGCAAATGTGTAGGGTGGGGGGGGGGGCAGCACTAAATAAGATGGAATGAATTATGCAGAAGGGAAATCAAATAAAAATCCTGCCTCCTGAGACAAAGCCTAGATTTCCATCTGTAATGCTAAAGAACTACATTTTTTAAAAAAAAAATCTAGGCTGTCTAAAAGGATGCTCAGGTTGGGTAGAATGGGTATGCCTTGGCAACTATCTTTTTCATGTGTTGCAACTGCAGCAAGAACCCTAGCGGAGGCTGAGGTGTACTGATATGCTGGGTGTAGCAAGGGAGGTGTAGAGAGTGTGAGACACTTGTCAATGCTTTCTCTGAAGAGGGTAAAAATCAAACCATGAATGAAGGGATCCTAACTGCTTGCCACTGGCTGGAAAGGATTAAACTGGCCATTTGATCCCAAGGAAGACTTACCCAGCTCCTGTCTGGTCTCTACCCATGAGCAGCAGCAAATCTACTTTTCCCATAAGAAGAAATCTCTGGCCAGACAGGGCACACGGAGGGCTGCCTGACTGAGGAAGTGCAAGATCATCTCAGGTAAAAGACTACACTGCACAATCACAACCAATGCTGTGACACAGCACTAAAACAAGTAGTGAACAATAAAGACTACGGTTAAGAGTATGAAATATGCTACGATGAAAAGCATCTTTCAGTCTTGTATGATTTGGATCTCAAAATTGAATTTACCTCCTCCACTTTTTCTGAAGCTGCTGCATGTCTAAGCTTCACATTAATAAAGTTTAACATTCATAACTGTGAAACGTAACATACAACTTTTATACAAAACAGCAAAATTCAAAATTCACTGTTAAAAGTTTTAGACAGCATTTTTGGGCTGCAGCTCCAACTCTGCTACTTACATATTTCTGAGACTGCTGTACCTCAGAGTAAGTGGAATTCTCAGAGATATTGCAATTTTACAGTAACTGCATAATCCAACCAAGCAACAAAAACGAAGTTATGTCTTACCATAATGTTCCATCTGTGTTGTCAATCTTCACTAATTCTTGACTGTGGACTCAGTTCTAAGCCTCGGAACTGACTCGGTTGTTTACTTCAGTTTGTGCCCTAGGCTCTACCCATAGTGCTCCACTCTTAATGACCTCAGATCGAGTTTACCTAATATAGTGGTAGACAAAACAGAAAAATCAGAATAAGAGACCAGATCTCTCTCCCAATTATGAAGCCAGTCATTGACAGTATTTGGGGTCCACTAAGAGTCTTTGGCCGGGGGAAGGGGGGAATGTCAAGAATTAGTGAAGATCGACAACATAGATGGAACATTATGGTAAGACATAACTTCTTTATCTGATGTTGTCAATCTTCACTCAATCCTTGACTGTGGGACAAAGTCCAGAGCTACCTAGATCTTGGGAGGTCTCATGACAGAATATTCCCGAGCACCATCAATCCAAATGATGCACGTCCCCTAGAGACCGGGTCCAGTTTGTAATGAGTAATAAAAGTACGAGAAAACGCCCATGAAGCTGTTGCACAAATGTCATCTAAAGAAGCTCTACCATGAAAAACTGCAGAAGCCACTACAGCTCTAGTTGAATGAGCTTTCACAGGATGTGATGGTTGGAGACCCTTTGAATGTGAAATAAAATTGTTACAATCCCCAAGCCATTTAGCTAAGGTAACCTTAGAAACTGGGTTACCTAAAGAAAGTGAGGAAACTGCAATAAACAGCTGGTCGGACTTTCTCAAATCCTTTGTTCTGTAAGGTAAAAACATAATTGTCTGTGAATGTCTAACAAATGTAGGCAGTATTCTCCCTTACTGAAAAAATTAGGGAAAAACACTGGTAGGTGTAAGTTTGAATTAGATTCCAAAACAACCTTTGGCAAAAAGGAAGGATTAGTCCTGAGGAAAATTCTGTCTTTGTGAAATATTAAATAGGGGGACTTGCAGGACAAAGCTTGAATTTCTGATACTCTTCTTGCCAAAGTAACAGCTAATATAAACAGAGTTTTCCATATCAGAAATGTTAAGTCACAAGTAGCCGAAGGTTCAAAGGCGTATAAAGTAAGAGATTGTGGGAACATGGGTAAATCCCATGGAGCAGTGGGTTATTTAAATGGAGGCCTTATCATTAAAGTTCCTTTCAAAAAGGCCTTGCAAAGTTTATGTGACAAAAGAGAACCATCCAAACCAATATGGAAGTTAGATATGGCAGCCAGATGAACTCAAATGGTAGAAGCCGAAGAGCCAGAGTGATAAAGAATGGCTAGAAAATCCAAGACTTTATCCACAGGATCTGCGTAAGGGTCAATATCACTGTTAACATCCCATTTACTTTAGTACAGCTTTCTAGTAGAAGGTTTGCGATGGGCCAGAATGATTTGCCGGACCGGTGAGGTAAGGGAAGAATGACTGGCAATCATGGGAAATGTGAAGCTTGAGATATTGGAGATTTGGATGAACCAGTCCTTCTGGATGAGATAATAGATCTGGAGCTGGGTCCAGGGTCCAGGATCCAAGGTTTCCGAAGTAGGTGAGGCCAAATGAAGGGAATCCAAACTTGTCAAGGCCAAAATGGGGCAATGAGAATTATTGTGTTCTTCGACCTCTTGGCTTTCTTTAAAAATTGAAATATCAGAGGAGTTGGGGTAGAGGCATACAGAAGATTGGGAGGCCAATCGTGGAGAGGAGCATCTCTGGATGACTCCCCTAGAGGAGGGCTCAGAGCAAAGTAACTGCTGCACTTATTGTTCAGAGGGGATGCAAACGAATCACAGCAAGGTTGGCCCTAGCGGCAGAAAATTTTTTCTGTCACCACAGGATTGAGACACCACTCGTGAGGCATCAGAATAGTTCTGCTCAGCTTGTCAACTAGCACGCTGGAGCTCCACAGAATATGCGCTGCCATGAAAACGCAATTGGAATGAGTCACCCATTACCAAATTCTGAGGGCTTCTCGACAAAGTGGGTAAGATTCGGTTCCTTCTTGTTTGCTGATGTACCAGACTACTGACATGTTGTCCATCTGAATTGCCACTGTTCCCAGGGGAAGGGCATCTTGAAATGCTCACAATGCTAAGAGCACTGCCCTCATCTATAGAACATTGATGTGCAAATTGGCCTCCAGTTGGGACCAAGTGCCTTAGACTGTCCTTCCCAGATAATGCTCCCCCACACACTATCTGGGAAGCATCCACGGTCACTATGGCTTGGGGCTGAGGAAGGAGAAATGGACGGCCCCAAAGAATCTAGTTAGAATGCAGCCACCAAGATAGGTTTTGTTTGCAGCAATTGGTGATCAAGATGTGATATGACATTGGCTGATTCATTAACAACCATTTCGAGGCCAGAAACCAATGGAGAATCCTCATATATCTGGCCAAGGGAAGTAGAGCTACAGAGGCTGCCATCGAGCCTAGTGCCTGTAGGATGAGTCTGGATGGAACACTCCTGTTGTGAATAATATGGTTTACCTGTGATCTGATCTTTTGGAGCCTCTCTACTGGGAGTGAAGAGATTCTCATAACAGTGTTTAACAAAGCTCCACTAAATTCCCCCTCATCAATCAGTATCCTCAGTGAAGGACTCCTCCGGGTAGTCAAAGGTGCGTCCTCTTGCACTTCTTCGAAAGTACGTCCTGGGGGGGGGGGGGGATGTTCTAGGGAAGTATCCGAAGAGGAAACTACCAAGGTGGATCTCTCCTGAGGCTTTTGTGCCCTCTGTCCCATGGATGAGGCTGGAGGAAGCTCTGGTCAAGGGGATACAGATGTTTGGCCCAACAGGGACGGCAAGGACTGGGAGTCTACTATGGACAAGGCCTTCTCCATGATCCAGAAGGCTGCCCCATACAGGGATGTTAGCCCGGAACCAAAATAAACTCCTTCGGAACCATGGTCTCACCCCACACCAAGGACGCCACCCCCCGAATCAGAAACCTGGGGTGAAAAAACGAATGCCAAGGCACCGAAGGGCATGGACAGCTGCAAAAGAATGGAAGTCTAACACTGATCCTCAGAACCAGTGATGAAACCTCAACCCTGGAAGGTCTCTGGTTCTGATAAACCAGAGGAACTCAAGGCAATTCCCAGTTCCGGAGAAGAGACTCTAACCCAAACTGAGACGGTTGGTGCCAGGGGCTCCAAAGACTCTACTGGAGTTGGAGGAGGAATGTGAGATGGTGTCGAAGGACAGGTCCCAGTGCCAAGTTGGCTGGGAACCGAAGATGCTGGTAATACTCTTGCCATGAGGAGCTGGTCCACCAGCCTTAAGATGTTCGATTCTGAGAGACTCTTAGAGGATTGAATGGACGACACCAAAGGTGACTTTGGTGGTCTCGGTTCCAGAAATGGGCTAGGTGGTTGATCCGCAAATGGATCCACCGAAAGGGAGTATGTAGTTCTACGCAAAGTAGTCTGCTTTGGCACCAACAAACTGTCAGGTACCGAAGT
Source organism: Protopterus annectens (assembly GCF_019279795.1). Taxonomy (NCBI): domain Eukaryota; kingdom Metazoa; phylum Chordata; order Ceratodontiformes; family Protopteridae; genus Protopterus; species Protopterus annectens. The sequence continues at coordinate 1,046,010,362 of NC_056732.1, forward strand.
TGCAAGCATCTGTTCAGAGGCAATGGTTGGTGCCGAATCACTCTTGCCCATCAGTGCCGAGGAAACTGTCAACACTGTAGGCTGTTTAGACAATTTGGTAGGCAGTTCTGAGGAACTTCTCGGTACCTAATGCAAATGTTTCTTAGAAGAGGAGGATGTAGAGGATGACAAGCTGGTTTGGGTTTTTATACCAGATATGGCCTCTTCGAAGTCTTCTTTCAAAAGGCCTTTTAAAATCAACTTGTTTCTCTGCTCAGCTAATGTCCTGGCAAAGAAAGCATGACAGGCAGAGAAATCTTCTTGTAAACAATACACTCGACAGACATGCTCATCTGAATTGGGCATCTTCCTCTCACACTTTTGGCACCTCTTGAAGCCAGAGGTGCCCTTGGGAAATTTATCAACCATGCCAGAGAAAATAAGGGCCTAGCACTGACAGCACACACAGACACACACACCCCAAGGGCAAAGGAAGAAAGTTTTTTTTATTACTATTATTATTCTTATATTGTTTTTATAACAAAGAAAGAAAGGTACCAACAATGATAACCAGAAATACCTCAAAGGTACAGAAATTAGAAAATAGATCGTACCAGCAATGGTATGTAAAGAACCACCCTAAGGTAGAGGGAAGGGAAGGAAAATGGATCACTGATACACCTAGAAAGAAAGGCGTGGATAGAATTGAAGGAGTGGGTAGAATTGAAAAACATGTAGATTGAAAAAATCTTTACAGAAATATGAGAAATTATACAAAAAAACTTACACTAACTGCCAAAGTTCGAGAGAGGTTGGACGCATCTGACACACGAAGCGGTAAATGAGATCTGAGTTAATTTAGACAGTAGCATTATAGGTAGAGCCTAGGTTGAGAGTTTGGAAGGCGCGAGCTGAAATAAATGGCCAGGTCAGTTCTAAAACTCTGAACAGAGCCTACAGTCAAGGATTACATTAAGATTGACATCAGATTTAATGTTCGCCCTTGTGAGTGACAAACAAACATACAGCAAAATTTCTAACTTGCTCACCACTTCTGACTTTTTTTCCACATGTTTTCAGACTAAGGAGTGGAACAAATTTGCTGGTTATATCACCAGTAGCTGAGACTTAGTTTGAGCACACCTACAAGATTTGTGCTGTAGTTCCGTACTGACCTTTTTTTTTATGTACTATACCTCCATCGGTCTGAAATAATAACAGAACTGAATCCAATTAAAATATCATTAACCCTATTTACTGAAGACCCATTACCCAAGTGACAGTTCTACATGGGGAAAAAGGGGGTTGATGATAATTTGCACTTCTGTACGTTTTACCACATATGCCTGATTAACGCTGCTATATTCCTTCCTTTTATTCTTTTAGCCACCCTTAGTTTTTCTTCGTCTTTGAAATGTGGTGTGACATTAAGTATAAAGGTTCAAATAAATGTTCAAATTAGCATTTAATCCTCTTTTTATCCATTTTCACTGCCTGACCTACTAGTGAGTTACTGTTTTCAATCAACAGAACAATATGAATTAACTCCACAAGACTTAACACAATTCAACGTAATGGCCTAATTTACACCATGTCCCAGCACACTCATGGAAAAGGTACCAAGTTTCACTTCACTGTAATTCTCCTAACACAGCATACCATGAGCAGGTGCTGTCTGTTTTCGAGTCCAAAGGAATCCACTTTAAGGATCTCCCGGAACAGCTAGATCTGAAATTAAGGAAAACTTTGGAATAATGGAATTCCAAACATTTCTTCTGAGGGTTTAAGAGTGACTTTGTAATTCCAGACCATATGAGAGAATCTTACCACTTCAGACCTAAAATGTTAAGGCTTGGGTCAAGTTGCAAATATGTGACCAATATTCAAAAAGTCAGAGAAAACTCTGCAACACTGTTGGGATCTTCAGAAGAATATCAGAACCATCCTACTCGAGGTGAAAAAGTGCAACATTCGCCAAGCAAAAATTCCTTAATGTGGATGAATTGTTGGACATACACACTGAGTCAATAAGCCTGAGTAATATTTAGTTGCCTGCTGTGAAAAGCTTCAGGCAGTGGGGGCCAGCTCTTCTTGCACGGACACCTTAGTTAGATGTACGAGATAATGCTGAGCTCCATTTTCATGACTCAATTACCCACTAATGGGGATCTTGTCAATCTTCAAGATGTGCCTCCATCTTTGTAATGTATGCTGCTCTCATTCATCACTGAACAGGAACTATAACACGTTAACTTGCCTGAATTTACTAATCCAAATGATCTTGGAAGGGCATAACCTGCTAATCTCTGAAAAAAATTAAGTTAAATTTCGTCTCACTTTTATGGTGAATCTTTAGCTTGTGCTAACCATAAATAAACTTGGAGGAGAAAAACGTAGGGACACAAATCAAGAAACTAAATGCCTCCATTTTTTTTTTTTGGCTACTTTCACTATCATTCTTGGACAAACAGGGGCTCACTCAAAATGTGGACAGCACATGTCATCATCTGTCTAATATGCTTTTGCAAAAGTGCAAGAAAAAAATGAGTGATTACGTGGCATCATCTCTGGCATCCAACTCTGCACATATTTATGAAGGATTTCCACCATCAGCTTCTGAGTGGATATCTTTGTCTTCTCTAAAGAACACTAAAATTTACCAAATTTCTTTATATGCGAGTCAGTCCATTCAGCTGGAAAACGCTGTGGTTCACTCATGATTAAAAAGGAAATATACAAAGAGCACTCCAAATTTCCTCCCGCTTACTCTGAATTTTGACATCCCAAAGCTGTAGAGGTGGGTTAATGTACAAGGTCTTCTACCCTACAAGTACAATTATAAGCAATCAAATACCTTAGTTAAGGAACAACTAAAGCCAAGAAACCACATCTCCATTGTGCATAAGTCACAGAATGATGTCTCTGCAGAAACCTGAGATGCAAGTATGGCCCTTAACCCATCCTCACTAACCTTTTCTGTTATTTGCAATAGCAAGCTAAATGAACACCCTTGCTTTCTACAGTCTTTTAAGCCAGGTAACCACCTGTATCTTAACAGGTCTTCTCACAAATCTTCTATTAACAGGGCATCTCATACGATTTGCAACATCTCAAATTGTAATACATGAAAGCTGCTCATTAGATGATAGGCTAAGCAATGGTGTATCAGGTAACAATTAATCTATATTAAAAATTCATGAAAATTACATACATAAAAACAAATAAATGCCTCTATTTATTTATTCTGTTTGTTAAACAGGATGATCCAACAAAGTTTTGGCAGAGTCCCAGGAGAAAAGCTCCACAAGATTATTGTATTAATATCAAATATGTAGCTACACTGATATTGAACTAAGAAGGTATACAAAGAGCACTAGCTTGTTGTTTGTCTTTTCGGCTTTTCCCAGTTAAGGGTCGTCACAACGGAACTCCGGTCCGCTAATGAGTGGCAGTCGATTTTTATAGTTCCGAGTTGCCAGCCCGACGGCCAACCTTCAGCGAAGGCCCACCCATTCACGCATGTCTTTCGGAGGTCACTCGACCGCGGGGAGAACATGCAGACTCCACACATAAAGGCACTCCAGCCGAGAATCGAACAGGAGAACCTCTTGCTGTGCGGTAACAATGCTACCGCTGTACCACCGCGGATATCATAAGAATGGCAAATGCACAACAATTTGTCTTTCACTGTCACATAGTAGGGACATAATATAATCAACTTAGTTTTTTCACAGACTTGTGAAATGCAACATAAATACAATGTACTTTACAATCTATGGGAATTAAATACAGACATTAGGCCACTGTTTGCCAGTATTAAAATTGATAAATTATATTACAGTATAGGTAGTAGAAGAGGAGGATACGGAAACTTAAGTGTAGAGCAGATTATTTAATTAGGTATAATTAGGTACACACAGGAAAAATAAGGAAGACAAGGAAATGGTTACGGATAAGAGAAAGTAAAGGAAATGAGGTAATGACGGACAAGAGAGGTAAAACTCACTGTTTGTTACAGAATTAAATAACAATCACAGGAATGATAAAGTTACACGGCTGCATAAGTAAGTTTACTTGTTACAAAATAGTAATATTACGGACAAAGAATACATTTCTGTAAGCATGCAAGACAGACCTAATATCAATGAGTGAAACTGTTCAAGAGCTTTTCAAGAATATATACTTCAAGGCTGATAGTACACCACTGTGTTTTGTGATACTGCACAATGCATAAATATCATATTTTTACAATATTTCAGAACAGCAATATGCTTTTCAAAACAGTACATGTTAGCAACTATAAGTAACAAAACCGTGTGCATTTGTGTGTGTAGTTCATACAGCTTTTACAACATTAATGCAGAAATGAAAATACTGCTAAGTATTTGTAACCACACACCAAACAAATGTGTACCTCCGGATGTCTTCACATCAGTCATTTTAGGTAATCATACATTTATACAAATGAAAACAAAACCATCTTTTAGTACCATTTTTTACACCCACTGCCAGTACACAGTGACACATGATACTATCGCATTCCATTTCTGCATAATTAACATAAATATAGATGCCATACTTTTCATACAAGTTTTACAAACAGTCTAACTCTAGTGCTGTACCTCCAACAATGGCTACATCACTGTGTATGCCCAGCAAATTAGGTCCGCTTTTAGATGGCACCTTAGTCTCTCATACACAATTTGCCATTCTTGAGACATTAGGCTCAATACTGTTAATATAATACAGTGTACCTCAAATACATTTGTGTCCATCTCATCTAGGTGAGGCTATCAATTTCCTTCTAGCACCCACTGTTTGCATATGTGCCCCCCAGTATAACAGTATAATGCTCCATTTTTCTTTTATTAAAGTAAAATACTTAATTTTTTCATAACATATTTCACTCTTCATTAACTCAAGTTGTGTAAATCCCACAGTGATGCTTTCACAGAGGTTACCTACCATTTGCTGTTAGCATGCAGATATCAACTTACTGTCTAACTCACAATCTTCTTTTTGTGAGATATATTGATGCCATGGTGGTGCAGTGGTTAGCATTGCTGCCTCACAGCAAGAGGTTCTCTGGTTCGATCCTTGGCTGGGGTGCCTTCTGTACGGAGTCTGCATGTCCTCCCTGTGGTCGCGTGGGTTTCCTCCAACATCCCAAAGACATGCTGCAGGTGGATTGGACACTCTAAACTGGCCCTAGGTGTGAGTGGATGTGTGTGTGTGCCTTCTGTGGAAGGTTGGGCGCTGGGCTGGCAACTCGACACTGTAAAACTCCACTGCCAATCATGAGCAGACAGGTGATCCGCTGTGGCGACCCCTATCCTGGAAAAGCCGAAAGAAGAAGAAGAATTGTAACAGTGCACCTCAAAAACAAAATTGCTCTGTTAACTGCCACTTGTCTTCAAACACATGTTGTTTTGCCTAGGCTCCCCCAAAGTGACAGTACCACATAGTATTTCTGATTTATTAATGAAAATACAGGAAACATTTCAGAATGTTTATAACCTTCTGAAAACATTCTTCCGTAACTGAAGTCTTGCACATCCGACAGTAATGCTGTTACTGTGGATACCCATCATATCCCCATCAGCTTGTAAATGCCACTTGGCTTTCTAAAGTACGACATTCTCTTTATGAAAAAATGTTAGCAATAATACAGTGAACTTTTAATATACAGCTCTATGTCTTGCTCTGGTCTCTTACCAAAGTGTATTTTTTTTTTTATTTATTACTGCAAATACAGAAAATATAAAATATTTTTCATAACTGTAACTCAAACCCCTGACATCTCACACTGATGTTTTCATTGTGGATGCCTACCATATCCTGACAGACTGCAGACGCCATGTTGCTTCTTAATGTCTGATATACTTTTCACGGGATATTACTCTGAATATTAGAAGATTATTAAAACAAAATACCTTCAATACATACATATTTTTATTTCTTGCTGAGTTTGTCTTATCCAAGCATGTTCGTTCACTACCATTCCTTCAACACCCACTGCTTGCATAGGCCTTAATACTGTGACAACAGGATACTCCATTTTTGCATTAAATGCAAATATGCAATAAAACAACATATCTTTATAACCATATGAAATATTTTTGCATATTTCTCAGAATAATATGCCTTGGCCTCACCTACAAAATGCACTTAACTGGTGATTGCTGCTATAAATAAATACAAAATTTTAATCACTGTAAAATATATATGGCTATATATATACACACACACACACACACACACACACACACACACACACACACACATATATATATATATCTATAGAGAGAGAGAGAGAGTTTAAAAGAGTGGGGTTTATAATTCTACTGACAAGTTTAGTCCTTGAGATTTATACTTTTGATATAATGATGCTAGTAGAGAAGAATATTGTGCTTGACATGTAAAATAACAAATATGACCTTTTCTGAAACACATGGGATTAATTTTCAGTTCTCAGTTCATAAGAACACACCGCTGATATGGCTCAGACAATGAGATTTGGTCATTCTGAAAAATTGAAAAATTTACAGATTTGTTTATGTCAGTAGAGAAGCATATTATGCTACAACATACAGAATGACAGCAAATATGACTTTCTGAAGAAAAAAAATAGATTTTTTGTAGTCATTTCATAAGAACACATTACTGATGTAACTCACAATTACACAGACTTTGCAGACCTGATGAAACGAAATGGGGATTCATGGCTACATTCACAACCGGAGTAACCAAACTGGCTCCTTGAGAATGTTTTAGTGCCTGCAACGGATCCCATATGGGCGATCATAAGATCCCTAAAAACTTCCAAAGTGTGAAGGGCTAGCATTAGGAATCAGACTTGTACGGGTCAGTATATCTCTCTGCCAAATCATATTGGACTCACATAACTTGGTTTTCTACTCATACGAAAGAGGCTGTAAAAGTAAGCCTTCTGGTTAGGTCTCCATTTAAGCATCCCAAACTGTGCTTCTAGGGCCAAGAGTGGGGAAACACAGCATCTGACATTTTGCATTTCATGGATATACAAACTGGTGTATTACAGGTTGACGTCATGTGTGACATATCTTGTCTGCTGAGGCTTGCTTCAAGTACTGTTTGCGGGGAAATAAGATTCCTTCACAGTCTGACTGCAAGTAAATCAGAAAGCCCTAAGATATGTACTGCAACTATGAATACGTCATACTCAAATACACGGTGTCAAACAAATGTGTTCCTTAGAGGCAGAAGGAATGGGTTCTCCCAGTCTGTTCATAAACCACTCAGTAAAGAGGTTTCCATGTGCACAACTCCAGCACGCTGATATTCAGTTAAGCCTCCTGCACAGACCAAGAGCCTTGTGTCATCTTGCCCTAAAAATGCCCCCTCCCCATTCTCCCTATATGAAATGCATTCATAGTGAGTGTATGATCTGACTGGGGCAACTAAAAGGATTCTTGGTCAGACTAAGGCAATAAAGCCACCACTGCATAAACCAAGATCCGCACACAAGTCTGTGGGACAGTGGCTACTTCTGCTGATGTCACTGAAGAAAGAAAGGCCAGTGCAGAAGGTCTCATACACAAATGCACCTTGGATGCCATGAGAATACAAGCTGCTATATAGCACAAGATCACTTCCATGGTTTCTGCTGTGTCACTCTGTGCCAGAAGCTGACAAACTGCAAACTACAAGAATATTATATTGCTGTGGTCCAGGAAGGGTATTCAGAACACGTCCCAAGGAAAATGCATTGTGTATGGGAAAGTAAGATATGGGACGATCCTGTACATGAATACCTCACTGGGCGGTTCATGCATATGTGGGAGTGCTGAGGGCGTGTTTACCCTTTTGGTCAATGTAGAGCGATCTTGGAGTTGGTACATTTAATTTGCAGGGGTATGGGGGTGCAGGGCCCCCGCCAAAATGCAAAAAAAAAAAAAAAATTTACAGTCCCAGACTGTTGGGTGATGGGAGCGATCTAAGCGGCCCTTGCTGCTGCACATACAATGAGGTACGCATGTACAGGATAACCAGATTTGGTTGGCCTTAACTTAACATAACCCTTAGGATAAAGAAATCACTGGTCAAACAGAAGAACTATTATCTCAATGACACAGCTAAGGGGCCAGTCATTCAGGTGGAAGAAGATTCCCTCTGTATAGCCTTTGGTAAGCAACTGCCATTGCCATGCATTTGGTAAACACACAGAGGATTGTGGTGACACCAAAAGACAGGCATCTCAGTCGCTAATGGCTGGCTCCAACCAGCCAGGTTTGTAAAAAATATGGACAATAATCAACTGGAAATGGAGAGATCTCCTGGATTCTCAGGTGATGTGGCAGATCAGAGGACAAGATACAGGCCTGGAAGAGTGAGGTTCGATGTTGTAACTATGGCAGTCTTGACAGTGAGATCCAGTGGAGAACTGCCTCATCAAATGGGAGACAAGTCTGTCCAGAAGCAGATGGATGGTGACAATGTCTCTGAAATCTTTTGAAATACTCCAGCAAATTTATTAGAATAAATCATGACCCTCAGCTATGAAACACATTTATTTGATGAATCTACATATAAAAGGCATGCATCTAACTATTTTCTTTTGATGTAAATCACTATATATCAATCTGAAGGAGAGCAACCATACATCTAGTGAAAGAAACTTCTCTGTTAAGGGGAAATGGATATGCTTATTTGTTTCTGATGTAAAGACACCTCAGTATTTCTTTCCTGGATATATGTTGATTTCTTTGCCTTGAGAACAAGTCACATCCATCCATCTACGACTTCTATTTTTTTCCCATTTTTTGCACATGGGGTCAGGGTGTCACTACACCAGACAATAATCTAGAGCCAAGGTTTACACTGCCAGCTGGCTAGAACAAATCATATATACATCCCTAATTAAATATCATATCAGACTTATTTACTTGTTTCTGTTTACCAGTAAAGTCCGGCTGGACTACACTAGTCCCTTTTCATAGGTAGGTACTAGGCTATCGGCCCTGGGGCCTATACAAGCCCAGCCAAAAAGGTACCCCGGCTTTTGCCACCCAAGAAAATTATTTTACTGTGCCACTGTCGAACAGAGCCACAGAAGTGATCCCCGGGGTGAATTTCCTATTTCCCATCCAATCATCGATGTTTCTTGAAGAGTGCTAATGAGGAGCTTTGTTTGATATAGATAGGTAGTTTATTCCAGTGTATGGGAAGTCTCCGGGACAGGAATCTATCCCTCCGGCATATTCTGTTTATTGTGGTGACAAGGTTTAGGTCCCTAGAGTGTGTAGCTCGGAGGGACTGGCATTTCTTTAAGTGGAGCATGTCCAACAGCTCTGGGTTTGACCTAGCTTTCTATGTTAGGCAGAGATCACCTCTGAGTAGGCGATATGCGACGGAGTAAAGCTGGAGTTTTTTGAGACGGTCTGCATAGGGCATCTGCTTGAGGCCAGTAATCTTCTTTGTGAGGTATTTCTGCGGCCTTTCCAGTTGTAGTAGATGTCTTGTGAGGTACATACCAAAAGGGGCATTGTACTATATAATGGGTCTAATGAGTGATGAGTAGAGGGGAACAATGACCTCTTTTTTTTTTTTTTCTGGATGAGAAATCTTTTGTGATGAGATGTGCCATGTAGATAGAGTTTCTGACTACTGTGGCGATGTGATTATCAAAGGAGAGACTACTGTCCACCTGTGTCCCAAGGTCTCTTATCACACTTTCGGTGTTAAGTATACTATCGCCTATGTTGTAGTTCACGGGTACAGAGGTTTTACCAAAGGGGATGACAATGCACTTTTTAGCACTGAGCTTGAAACCATGGCTTTGACACCAGGCATCTTTCTCAGTGAGGCCCTTTTGTAGGATGTCCACATCGTTAGGAGTTTCGATTATGGCTCCTAGTTTGCAATCATCTGCTAACTTCATTAGCCAAAGACCTTCTGTGTTTGGTATCTACTTCTCTGAAGTATGGGCTAACAGGAGAGGACCCAGGACTGCACCTTGTGGTACTCCACTTGTCACTGGTCTAAAGTCGGATTTGGAGTCTGCTACTTTCACAGTGTGGGTTCTGTCAGTGAGCCAGTTGGCAACCCATCTTGTGACATAGGGATTTATACCTAGTTTTGTGAGTTTATCTTTAATTCCAGAGTGGGGGATGGTGTCAAAAGCCTTGGCAAGATCTAGATAGGCTGTGTGAACCACCTTACCCTCGTCTACGGCTTTGATGACTGCTTCAAAGAAGTCTATGAGGTTTAGGAGACATGATCTGCCTTTTATAAACCCAAACTGGGTGGGGTCCAGAGTTTGGAGATTACCAATGTCTTTGTTTATAAGTTCCATGATGATACGTTACATGGCCTTGCAGACCAGGCTCATCAGGCTAATGGGATGGTAGTTCCCGGGGTCCGTGGTGGCTCCCCCCTTGTGGCGTGGGATAACCGCTGTGCGCCATTCAGCGGGCACAAAGCCTGAGGTGAGGCTATGACTGAACATGGTACTTAGGTGGGGTGCCAGTTCGTTCTGTAGTTCGTGTAGAACTGCAGCCTGTGATGTTGTCTGGTCCCATGGATGCTGTGGTCCTGGCTTTGGAGAGTGTGGTTTTTACCTGTGCAACCGTGATAACAGGAACTTTGCATTCTTCCGGTATAGAGATGGGCTCTTTAGGGGGCGAGAGGGGGGTAAAGTTAGCAATGAACCTAAAGTTAGCAATGAACCTATCTGCCAGGATGTTGGCAATATCATTTGGGTCTGTATATTTAGTGCCATTGTGCTGTAACTCAGAGCAGATCTGAGTGTTGCCATTGAGATTCTTGACATAGCTATAGAATGCTTTGTGGTTGTCTTTAGAATCAGTGGCGATTTTGTTTTCATAACTAGCTTTGGAGGAGTTTATCAGGGATCGCAGCTTATTACTGAGGATGACCAGGGAGCTCATCCACTCATGGAATTTTACTCTCTTTTGAAACAGTTTCTTCCTTCTGTTCACCAGATTTCTGGGAAGAAAACTTCAGTTACAACAGCATAAGTACCATTAAATCACATACTATGGCATTCAAGTTACAACAGACATAGTATAGCAAACACCATAACATCAATGCTTAATGCATTCTGAGAAATTAAAATGGAATAATGTTACAGATTGCAGGAGAGGAGATAGCTAATTACATAAACAGCTACAGAATAAAATGAAAATTAGTAATGAGTAACATTTGTAAGGAAACTGCTAAATTTACTGATTTTCAGCCTGGGTAAGGTCTATACATTGCAACTCTAACAGGATGTTAGAAAGTAAAGACTGTGTTTCTTGTTATTTAGACAGCGAGTGTCTTGATTATTACTCAGACCTATGTTTGGTAGAGTGCAGACAGTAACAGTCTGTACAAGTAAAATTAGGGAAGGAAAGATTGGTTGTGTAAAATCTTACCATAACCATAGATGCCCTTCTCTTCAATGTTGCAGTATTCTCACTTGTGGGATATCTTCCGCATCAGGCAACCCGAATGTCTGGCTTGTATGCCAAAGGTGTGTGGGACATCAGACGTAGGGACCATAAACCATGAGCCATAAATGTGACATCTGCATGCGCAGATCTCAGAACTGAATGCCCAGTCAGACAATAGTCTAAGCGTAGCTGAAGGATGCCATCTAGATAGGGAAAAGGCCCTCTAGGGGGAAGGAGGGAGGGAAGGAATACTGCAACATGGATGAGAAGGACATCTATGGTTATGGTAAGATTTTATACAACTAATCTATGTCCTTCTTTTCTCATGTTGCAGTATTCTCACCTGTGGGAGAGTACCACTGCTTTTTTCCTGCAGATTTTTGAAAAGTTGTGCAGATTGCCTACCAAAAATGAACTTATTGTCCAGGTGGGCATCCAAGATCGTGTTTTTGAAGTAATCTGGCAAAGGTTGAGGTCTGAGCCAGGAATACCTATGTAAGCCAAAAGCAGATGCAGCTGACCTGGCTGAAACTTCAGCAGCATCATAGCTGTATTTTATTGAATGCCTGGCTCCTTGTGCTGCTAAGGAAAGTTCTGAGACAACCTGAGGATTAGTTGGGAGTCAGGCATAGTGGAGAGTAGACTAGAGGACTGGGAAACTAGATCTCTTATCAGAGGAAGAAGAATCTTCCTCCTGAGTCTGTGGAGGTGGGATAGAGCTAGCAGACTCAGGCCTGGGACTTAGCTTTGGCAAGGCAGGAGTGTGTGAAAACGTGAGACTGATCTTCGGCGGGGGGAGATAAATGCCTAGTCTTTTGTTTTCTTTTGAGAAAGGGGAGTCTTCTGAGATGTCCGAGAGGCTAAAGGCCTGGTATCAGATGTCAGGTCTGAGGTAATAGTAGCTTCCTCGGAAGCAGCGAATGGAGACCATAAGGACAAACCTGCCCCCCCCCCCCGACACTGGTGGAGACAGATGTTGCAGAAACCTCTGCAGACGTGCTGGTTGGAGAAGCAAGGGCAGCTTCTGAAATGGTACCAGCTGAAGTTG